>NW_021635842.1:0-33402 GCF_004799145.2 Neltuma alba | reverse complement strand
CAAGCTCTAGGAGCTTGTTTTAAACCATATAAAGCCTTTTTTAGTTTGTAGACGTGATCAAGGAAGTTTGAGTCATCGAAACCAGGAGGCTGTTTGATAAAACTTCTTCTAAAATATAACCATTCAAAAATGCACTTTTAACATCCATTTGATATAATTTGAAATCTTTTATGCAAGCAAATGCTAAGAGTACTCATATGGCTTCCAATCTAGCTACTGAAGCATATGTTTCCTCATGATCAATACCTTCTTCCTGATTATAGCCTTTAGCAACTAATCTGGCTTTGTTCCTGATATTTGTGCAGACTCATCGAGCTTATTTTTTAATACCCATTTGGTGCCTATGACCGGATGATCATTAGGTCTAGGTACCAATTCCCAAACTTGATTCCTCTCAAATTGGTTCAGCTCTTCCTGCATTGCAACTATCCAGAATTCATCTGATAGAGCCTTGTCAACATTGGTAGGTTCAATATGTGAGATGAATATAGAGAAGCGCACTTCATTGAACACTTGTCTTCGGATTTTGACCCTTTCATTGACTTCACCAATGACTTGTTCCAGAGGATGGTTTCTGTTATACCTCCAAGCCTTAGGCTGTTCTAAGTTTTCTTGTGAAAGAGGTTCATTTGAATCATCTTTGTTTTCTAAAAATTCTTCTGAAGGTACCTTATTTGAAAATTTGTTTAAATTCAATTTTTGGAAATTTTGAATGATCTCAGCATCATCATCTAAAGGTTTTGAAATCGGCTCAGTTTCAGCAAACACGACATGTATTGATTCCTCAATTGTGAAAGTGTGTTTGTTGAAAATTCTATGAGCTTTACTGTGATTAGAGTATCCCAAAAATAAACCTTCATCAGCTTTAGAATCAAATTTACCGAGATTCTCTTTGTTTTTGTTGTGAATATAGCACTTACTCCCGAAGATCTTTAGATGAGCCAGGTTAGGCTTTCTTCTTTTGTATAGCTCATATGGTGTCTTCTCGAGCAGTGTTCTGATGTAAGCTCTATAAGAGATGTAGCAAGCCGTGCTCATTGCTTCAGCCTAGAATACTTGTGAAATCCTTTTCTCATTCAGCATTGCTCTTACCATTTCCGTGAGCATTCTGTTCTTTCGTTCAACAACTCCATTTTGTTGAGGATTTCTTGGTGCTGATAAGTTATGATCTATCCCATGCTCGTCATAGTAGTCTATGAATTTGTTGTTTTCAAATTCTCCTCCATGATCAGACCTGATTGACACAATCAAAATACCTTTCTCATTTTGGACCTTTTTGGCAAAAACAATGAATGCATTAAACGTTTCATCTTTAGAGGAAAGAAACAGAGTCCAGGTGAATCTTGAATAGTCATCAACTATCACAAGAGTATATAAATTTCCACTGAAACTTTTAACTCTTGACGGACCAACCAAATCCATATGAAGCATTTGGAGTGGCCTTTCGGTTGAGACTATCTTCTTTGATTTAAACGAAGACTTTGTTTGTTTACCCTCCTGACAAGCATCACAAATAATATCATGTTCGTACTGAATTTTCGGTAAACCAATAACCAAGTCCCTTTTTATTAATTTTGAAAGCTGATTCATGTTAACATGTGCAAGACGTTTATGCCAAACCCAACTTTCCTCCTTTTTGCTAATGAAAAAATTTTAGAAAGTTTTGAATCAATTTGAAGAGTATAACAATTACCGTCCCTTAGAGCTCTCAGCTTTACATTCAATTCTTCCTTCTTCAATGGTAAGTCATCTTTGCTTATGACTAAACATTCTTCTGAATCGAAGATCACCTAGTTGTTTTTTTACTAAGCAGATTGTGACACAGGCCTTCTACATAGTACACATCTTTAACCTTCATCCCTTTGTCACTTCCTATCTCTCTGATTCCAGCAATTCTTCCAGATTGATTGCCAACAAAGCTTACTTTACCTCCTTCTCTTGGTTTGAATGATGTGAATTTCTCGGTATCACCTGTCATATGCCTGGAGCATCCACTGTCGATCTACCATTTGTTCGTTCTGGATGCTTTGAGGCATACCTGTAACAACACAATCATGTTTTAGGTACCCATATCTTCTTGGGTCCTTTTTGGTTAGTATGAATTGTCCTAGGCACATAAGTACCTTTGGGCACCCATTTTAATGTCCCATAAATTCCTTTCTTCTTGTGATAACAAGAAGAGGTTATATGACCTTTACGGTTGCAATAAGAACATAATACAAAAGGATTAGAGGAATGAACAGTATTTCTAAAGAAGGTAAGATACGACTGACCACTACTTTTCTTCTTTCCTTTTGTCTTATCTTGAACAGGATCATATTCTATTCCGGTTTATCCATTGAACAATATTGAGCTCCCAAAATCACTTTAAGCATTTCACTGCCCTTAGTGAACTTTTCCAAGGTTCTTGTGAGATCCTCGGCCTTGCTTCTATTCTGTTCACATTCAGTACATACTGGGGGTGGAACTGTGTTATCTTTTGCTTCTCTTGTTGTTCCTCTAGAAACTTTATTTTTTTCTTGGAGCTTACCAACTCCTTTGTAATTCTTACTAATCCTGAATGTAATGCATTGTATTCAGATTGTAATTCATCATAGGAGGGTTCAGAAGTGATTACCTTATCTATCTCTGAATCTTCATCTTCCTGAGCCACGAGACAGATGTTGGCGGTTTCTTTATCATTGCTTTCTTCTTCCTCTGAGGAGCTATCCCCCCATATTGACATGATAAAGGCTTTCTTCTTTTTGAACTTTTCTTTCTTCTTTTCTTTGTCCTTTATTGTGGACAGCTGGGGACACTTTGCTTTGATATGCCCGAGCTTTTTGCATTCGAAGTAGATGATTGGTTCCTTTGGCTTATTCTGAGATGTGGAGATTTTGCGTTTTGATTGAAACCTCCTTCCGGCTTTGCTTCTGTAGAATTTCTTGAACCTTCTGACAATAAGACCCATTTCATCATCTTCCAGGTCCTTTTTGTTGTCATCTTCACTCTCTTGAGTTCTGAGAGCAATGCCTTTGTAGTTTTTCTCATTCATCTCCTTTTTATATTTTTGCTTGCTCTCATATTCTGCAAGACTCTCAAATAACCCTGCAACCAAGCCAATTGATTCTCCCTTCGTTTCCTCAATGGCTGTTACTTTCGACTCCCATTCTTTTGTGAGACCGCTTAAGACTTTCCTCACTTGGTCTTCCAGACTATACTTCTTTCTGAGTGCAATGAGGTGATTTATGAGGTGCGAGAATCTGACTTCCATGTCTCGGATGCTCTCTCCATCCTTCATTATGAATAATTCAAATTCTGTGGTGAGAGTGTTGATTCTGCTTTGTTTTACACCAGTGGTTCCTTTGTGAGCTATCCCTAATGCTTCCCATATTTCCTTTACAGTTTCCAAACTGGAAACTCAGAAGTATTCTCTTTGGCTTAGTGCACAGGTTAGTATGTTGATAGCTCTGTCATTTAGTGTCACCAACTTTCTGTCTTCTTCATCAAACTCGCTGGGACTCTTACGAACTTGTTGTTCATCTACGGTTTTTATCGGGATATAGTTACCATGTTTGATCACATCCCATAATCCATACTCGATAGCTTTGATGAAGATTTTCATTCTCATCTTCCAGAAGGTATAGTTTTCTCCGTTGAAGCCAGGTGGTTTTGATGTTGAGCACCCTTTGGGTAGCACGCTATCTCCGAATCTTGCCATGGGACCTCTCTTCAGATTGTTAAGTCTTTACAGAAGAGACCTGCTCTTATACCAAATGTTAGTGGCAGTCTCACCCAAGATGGGGGTGAATTGGGTGAGTTATAAAAATCTTGCGTATTAAAATAATAAGCTAAACAGAAACAGAGTGCTTGAGTTAGAGTGATTTCACCATAGAGAGTAGACATAGAATTTATACTGGTTCGGTCTCAACCACTTGACCTATGTCCAGTCCTCAGAACACCTCTGAGTATTTCACTAAGTTCCAAGATTAATCAGGCTCTTGGTGCCGCATTATAGCAATTGATTCGCTCAATCACTCCTCCTTACTATCTGTAAGGTTACAATCCCACTCAAAAGTCCACACTCTTGAGTCTCACTCAGAAATTAATTGAAGATGATAGATAAAGCTCTCTCGCAGAGTAAATAAATGAGAAACACTGAAGCTCAGTATAAGCAAGAACAGAGTATTGAATGCAACAGTAAATTATTGGTAGAAAGTAGCTCGCGCATTCAATCCCTGCATTCAATGCTTCTTCGCGCCTTTTATAGTTAAGGAAGTTTAATAACCATTAAGCAGAAGAACATCTAGCAGTTAAGAGTTCGGTTGCATGTTTTCCCAGTTGCAACGGTTTTCACCATTAATACTTCTGACATAGTAGGCTCCAGGCTACTAAACAACTGTTGGATAACCATTGAGTTTCGTAATCTGTAATAATAATTCAATCTAATATGTTTTTATTGCAGAGAAAAGCTTCAGGAGCATAACTGATCAAATGAAAAAAAAATGAACATTTAGATTGGAAGTGGATTTAATTAGTTTCTAAGTGTATTGAACAAGAATTGGACATCCTTGATTAAAGTAATGATCAATAACTGATTGATCGATTAAGTTATCGATTATTCAAAGTGAGAGCTTTTAAAACAGATAACTATATTTATCGATCAAGTGACAGATTAACCATTGATCAATAAAGTGATCAAAAAGTGAAAAGGATGAGTTCAGAAAAACATGTAAAAAATAGTCTAGAGTTCACTGTCTATCTTGAATTCCTTAGAATAGAGAATTAGGATAATCAAAAAGGCTGAGAAAAGCTCAAAGAGAAATAATCAACATATTTTGAGAGTCACTGTAACTAGTTGATGTTTAACTGAAATAAGTGAAATGATCGATCAAGTGATCAAAAAATATTTGATCAATCATGTTATCGATAAAGCTGAGTGAAGTAAAAATAGATTTTTAACGAGTAATGATCGAGTACTGTATCGATAAAGATGTTTAACAAAGATTTTCTAAAAGTGCACAAAACATATGATGATCAATTAAGTGATTGATAAAGGATTGATCGATCAAGTTGTCGATAAAGATAGTGGAAAGACTTAGTTTTGATATGCTAGGAAAATGTTTGATCGAGCACGTTATGTGAAAACAGAGCACTCAGAAGTTTGGGTGATCGATCAATTGATCGATAAATAGATTATCAATCAGGTGATCCAAAAAGATAACTAAACAAGCACAGCGAGATAATGATGATCGATTATTTTATCGATAAACTATTTATCGATCAAGTGATCGATAAAAAGCTTTGTTAGCACACTTGAACAAAACAATAAACTGGTAAGTTATGATGCAATGATAGAACAAGTTATTGAAAAACCATTGATCGATAATGTGATCGATAAATTGTGATTAAGACAAAATACAAAGTGAGTAGAGAGAGCTTTACCATTTATCTGTCTTCTCATCGATGACTTATTTATCGATCATGTGATTGATAAATACTTACCAGATTTATGGTCAATTATCTGATAGTTATTCGATCATTAGATTATCGATCAATTGATTGATAATTTTCTACATGCTTCTATACACAACTGTGTTAACAATGATCGATCAATTGATCGATCAACACATTATCTATCAAGTTATCGATTAATATTTTTGCTAAGTTACTTGTTTGCACAGGACAGTTATCTATAAAGTGATCGATAAACCCTTGATCAATCAACTTACTGAAACACATATTCCTAAATTTGTTATCATCAAAACCTTAAATCTAACACAAATTTCCCTAGAAATTAACTTCAAAAATGCCATAGTTGATCAGTTTTAAAGCACCTAAAGAGTCAAAATGGATGCATGATGAAGCATTTGCTGAAATAAAAATGGAGATCCCTCCCCCACACTTAAACATAATATTGTCCTCAATGTTTAAACTGGTACATGCAAACCAATCAACAAATGAACCAGAAGTTGTGAAGTCCAATTTAAATTGAAGCACAACACATTAAATTCACAAAGAGGAGGGAGAACAGTGATAGGTTGGAGGCAAAATAAAAGGATAAGTGAAAATAGCATAGGGGATCAATGCAATTGTAAAGATAACAGAAAAATAAGAAGGCAATCAGTAGCCAAACAGTTAAACTAGCATCTAATCCAACTAGGCAAGTTCAAAGTAATGAAAACACTAAAAACTTAAAAAATATCCAGCAGCACTGACTCAAAAGAAAAATAAAAACAAGAAACAAAGCAAACAAAGAAAGAACTACTACTGCATCCCAGTATCATCTACCCCAGACCCAGATGGTCCTGCACCAGAAGTGCCTACTCCAGACGTCTCGGTTCTACTCTGAGGGTCATCCTCCTCGAGAGGTAGGAGAAAGTTCAACCGTTCAGTAGTCAAAGCATCCACACAATGGTGGTAATGCCAGTCTTAATCATAAAGAGCATCGTGGTCCTTCTGCCTCTTCATCTCTCGGAGGAGTGTGACACGCAACTGGTGGACATGCTCTGCCATCTCATCAATATCATTAGCCAGGGGGTCCAACATGACAGGTTCAGAGGCTGCCTGATCTTCCTGGCCTTCTTGTCCTTCTTGGGCTGGTACACTAGCTGCAGGGGCTGCTCTGTTACACCTTACTATCGTATCATCTTAGGGTTCAATTACAACCATTTTAGACCACATTGGATGGTCTTGGGCCCAATTTTATCTCAAAAACGCTAAATTTCAGATTTTCAATGTTCATCGGGTAAAAATCCAGTTTTCTGGCCCAACTTCAAAAATTCATAACTTAATCTAGAAAAATCAAAATGGAGTGGTTCAAAATTCTATAAAAAGCTCTTTGAATGCTCTTTCAGGAAAAAATAGTCTTGTGAAACAATTCCATTGGAAAAAGCATCAAGTTTTTGTGAAAGTCACCCCTGTCTATTAGGCAAAAACCCTTTTTCCAGATTCTGAACCTTAACTTTGAAAAATCATTAAAAATTGTGTAGTTGGTCATTTTTAACATGTTAGTATCAAAATGAAGCTCAGAAACATGCCAAATTTTGTAATTAAACACGTTCAGGAACTTAATCAAAACATCACGTAAAGTGTCACATCCAGCATTATGATAATTAGAAACAAGAAATGTTCTCAAATTGTTGAGGATTTAAAAATTAATAAGGAGAATTTTGGTGGAAAATAATTATAGTAGTTTCCAAGCCAATCATAGAAATTTTACTAATTAAGGAAAATTGGTCAAAATTTAAATGATGAAAAATATTTCCAAGCCTTGAAAAATTAAGAAAAAATGAGGATAATATCTTTTGAAAGTTATATGAAATTATAAAGTTGGTTTTATGACCAAATTACCCTTAGAGAAATTATAAGAGAATTTAAGGGTGATTTAGGCTAATTAAGGGATTTTATTTGGAAAATTCCAAATAAATATTTTTAAGGGGAATAAAATTCCAAGAAAATTTCTATGAGATCCCAAGGAATTATAAGGAATTATGGAATTAAATGAAGACCCTCAAGTATCCAAGATTTTTCTAAATAATGATGAAAAGTGGAAAAATCCCTAAAGAGAAGGAAATTAATTTTCCTTTTTAATTAATTATTAGGAAATTGATTTTGAGGCAAAGAGGGCAAGTAGGGAAGATAAAAATGAAGAGATCAAATTAAGGATCTAACAGAAAATAATTGCAAAAGCTAGGTTACTGTAATTTTGGAAAAGAAGTTAAACTCAGAGCCTAAGGTATACTGATAAAGCAAGATTGGTGTCTTGCAAATCAAAGAGATTATATTGAGCCATGTGTCAAGCTCTTGAAGGAGAAGATTTGAATTTTTCAAGTGTCATTCCTCAAATGGAGAGGATCTTGACTTTAGTAATTAATTTCATTTGGAATTTTGTTAATTATGAAAGAGGGATCAAGATTTAGTAGGGTAATGACACTTAGACTATCATTAAAGAAGGTGGTTGAGATATTTTGGGACCATTAATCAAGCTCTTCTCTCCACTATTTTTAGATGGGAGTTCAGCCAAGGGAGAAAATAAGAGAAAAAGAGAGAGCTTGAGAGAAAAACAAGAAGAAGCAAGCACCTTTGGTCATATAAGCAAGGATCTAAGGTGAGTTCATGATTCTAGATGTGTCTTACTTTCTTTTCTTCCCTTTTTATGGTTGGAAAATCTGTCCCCTCCCTCTTTTTGTGGTTGGCCGAACTGATTAATGAAAAGGGGAAAGGAGTTTTGCTCATTACACTTATTAAGACACACAACACAAGCTAGATCCTAGTGTTTGCGAGTGACCATAGGTTGTTTTAAAGCATTTTTCATGGTTGTTTTCTTGAGTGATCTTTTTGGCCAAGTGAAGAACTGAAACCTAGGAGGATTTTTTTAATGTTTTAAGGCTTCCATAATGCTTAAAATGAGGAATGGTGTAGGGTAAACTAAAAGGAACAAGTGTTGGAAGCTTAAAAGCAAAGTTGTGATTTTTGGTTTAAAACCTCTAGTGGTTTGGTCAGGTTGTGGCTGGAAGAAGTAATTTTATTTTCATAAATCTAAGCCTATTTTTGGAATCTACATGAAAATCTATATAAGAACAAGTCAAGAAGTGATTTTTAGGGTTAAAGAGAACCAAGTTTAAAAATAGTGAACAAAGGAGGAAGCTTTATGGTTCAAGAATCATTTTGATTTATGTTCTTGCTTTTTCATGGTTGAATAATGATTCTTGCTGCCCTTTTTGATGGATTACATTGTTAGGGTTTGATATTTGTAAAGGAAAAGAGGAGAAAAAAGAAAAGCTAAAGCTTTTGGAGCAAGGTAGCAAGTTAAACCTAGCTACTACCACTAACTAGCATTGTTGATTATTGTATGGTTAATTGCTATTATTATGGTTGAGCTCTCTTGATTGTTATGTGGCTGCTCTTTATAGTATCTTGCTTTGGCCTTTGCATGATTGAGTTTGACAATTGATAAGCATGTTAGTTCACCAATAGTAGCTAATGTGATCATGCATAATAATGATGCTTGCTTGGTGATATAGTTGGTTAATTTGCTATTAAGATTTCAATGAAATCTCATTCCATAAATGCAATCTAACATTTTAGGGCCTAAATCCTCCAAGGAAAATCTACAGATTGAAGGCTAATTTATGGGGTTTAGCCACAAAATTTTGTGAACTCATTTTGGTTATGTACATATTAAACTAACAGTGCTGTAAGCACACTAACCCTGACCGATTCACATGACTTTTTGATTATGCTCCCGAATGTGTTTAATCATGAAATTTGGTATGATGAAAGATAACGTCCTGAGCATTAATTGGATAGCTAATAAGTTAAAAATGGCCCAGTATACGATTTATAATGATTTTTCAAAGTTAATGGTCAGAATCTGGGAATCAGGGTTTTTGGCAAATGGATAGTGTTGCATTTCTCAAAAATGTGACATTTTCTCATAAGGAATTGGACAATGATATTATTTTTCCTTAAAATAGGACTTAAATATCTTTAAGTAGAATTTTGAACCACCCCAATTGGATTTTTGTTGAATAAGTTATGAATTTTTTAAGTTGGGCCAGAAAAACTGGATTTTTACCATATGAACAGTAAAAATCCGAAATTTAGCGTTTTTATGGTAAAAAGTGAGCCCAAGACTATCCAATGTGGTCTAAAATGATTTTGAAAGGAACCTAAGTCAATATAATAGTAAGGTGTGACATAAAGGTGGTGGTGTCAGTGAATTTACAGCACTGCCCAGCATAATATTACATAACCCAAATGTCCACGAATTTTTATGGTATGATACCATACTTTTAACCCTCAATCTGCAGCTTGCCCTTGGATGTTTCAGGTTCTAAAATGTTAGATTATATTTGGGGAATGAGATTTCATTGAAATCCCAATAGCAAATTAACCAACTATATCATCAACATGCATAATTATATTAACTACTATTGGTGAACTAGCATGCTTATCATTTGGTAAACTCAATCATGCAAAGGCCAAAGCAAGAAAGTGCAAAGAGCAACCACATTACAATCAAGAAAGTTCATCCACATAATAGCAATTAATCATGCAATAATCAATAATGCCAAGTCAATGTTAGTAGTTAGGTTCAACTTGCTACCCTGCTCCAAAAGCTTGAGTTTTCTTTGTTTCTCTTCTTCTCCTTTGCAAATATCAAACCCTAGCATGGAAATCCATCAAAAAAGGCAGCAAAAATCATTAACCAAACCAAGTAAAAGCAAGAAAACAACTTAATATGACTCTTGCTCCTTAAAGCTTCCACCTTTATTCTTTATTTTTGAACTTGTTTCCTTTTAACCTTAAAAAATGCTTCTTGACTTATTCCTACGTGGTTTTTCATGTAGATTCCAAATATATGCTTATATTTAAGAAAATAAAACTCCTCTTTTCAGTTGCTCTTGACCGAACCAAGAGGGTTCTTTAACCCAAAATTACAACTTTGGTTTTAATGCTTCCAACACTTGTTCCTTTTAGTTTACCCTACACCATTTTTCATTTTAAGCACCATGGAAGCCTTAAAACATTGAAAAACACATCCTAAGGTCCATTTACTACCTTGGCTAGAATGATCCATATGGTACACAACCAAGAAAACACTTCAAAAATCAACTCACAACCACTTGCAACTACTAGGATCTAACATGTTTTGAAGTGTTCTAGCAAGTGTGATCAACAAAACTTCTTCCCCCATATGAGAAGCATTTTGTCCACACCCAAAGAAGAGAGGAAACAGAAATTTTCAACCACACAAAGAAAGAAAACAAGGCAAGGATCTATTTAGAACCAAGAACTAACCTTGAATCCTTGGTTGTATGATCAAGTTGGTAGCTTTTCCCTTGATTTCCCTTTGAACTCCCTCTTTTCTCTCTTGGTTCCCTCTTGCACGAAATAACATTTGAATATTAGGGGAAATGAGCTTGTTTAATGAGCCAAAATATCCCAACCACCATCATAAATGAAATTCCAAGTGTCATTACCCTCTTTAATCTTACTTTTTCTTTCATAATTAACTAAATCCAAATGAAATTAATTACCAAAAGTCAAAATCCTCTCCATTTGAGGAATGACACTTGGCAAGTTAAAATCCTCTCCATTAGGGGCTTGACACATGGCTATTGTGAACCATTTGAATTGCAAGACTCTAGTCTTGCTTTACCGGTGCACTTCGACTTCGGGTTTAACTCCGTTTCTATAATTACAGTATTTTGGCCTCTGTAATTATTTTCTATCAGATCCCTAATTTATTCTCCTTATTTTTATCTTCCCAAATTGCCCTCTTTGTCTCAAAATTAATTTCCCAATAATTAAATAAAAAGGAAAACTAATTTCCTTTTCTTTAGGGTTTTTCCACTTTCCAAAGGTATTGGGAAAAATCTTGGATACTTGAGGGTCTTCATTTAATTCTATAATCTCTTATAATTCCTTGGGATATCATAGGAATTTTCTTAGGATTTTATTCCCCTTAAAAATATTTATTTGGAATTTTCCAAATAAAATCCCTTAAATTGGCTTAAATCACCCTTAAATTCTTTTGTAATTTCTCTAAGGGTAATTTGGTCATAAAACCAATTTTATAATCTCATATGATTCTCAAAGGATATTATCCTTATTTTTTTCTTAATTTTCTAAGGCTTGAAAATATTATTCCATAATTATATTTGACCAATTTTCCTTAATTAGTCAAATTTCCGTAATTGGTTTGGAAAATCATAATAATTATTTTCCAATAAAATTCTTCTAATTCTCCTTATCATTTTTGGCCCTTAATTATTTAGGAATATTTCTTATTCCTAATTACTATAATACTGGATGTGACATGCTCCAACGTCATAGACAGGTTGGATGGGTGGAGGTGGTCCAATGACAGGTTGTTTAAGGCGGTCATATCAAAACAAGGGGGCTGGCTCGAGTAGCTGTCATTGTTGTACTTAGGGACATTGGCAGCGCGAAAAAGGTCAGTGACTAGGTAGGGGAAAATGATGCTGTAGGTGAGTTTGGGGTGGTTGATGGCATTATAGAGAGCCGGGTAAATAGTGTCAGCTACGTCAAAAGATCAGCTAGTCATTAGAAGGTAAATGTATAGGGCTTGGCGCTTAAGAACGTTGGCTAGGTGGGTGGTGGGTACTAAGTTGTTGCAGACAAAGTGCAACCAAGGATGAGCCTCAGGTCGGAACTCGGATCACTTTAGGTATTGTTTTGTAGTGCGAGGGTGATGCCAAGTAGGACCTTCATGACACAGGGTTTGGACAACATTGTCAAAAGGATAGTTATCTCTATATTCAGAATAACCAGAATGGCGACAAGGGGAAAGACGGTAATGGTAGCGAATGCTTTTAGCGGTAAAAGAACAGTGGACACGGACATTGCAAAAGTCAATGATCATAGAACCATGGAATCGGGCATAGGTGTAGAAATGGCAAACAAAAGCGTCATTACCCATGGAACGCTCCTGGACCAAACCAGTCAATTGGGATGCTTAGAGTTGGCAGACAAAAGGGTTATCTGGGGGGTCTAAGGGAAAAGGTCGCTGTAACACCCTACGTTTACGACCTTATGTTGTGCCAAGTTAAAACATTCGGAAGCGCAATCTAAGGTTACCGGGTTGAAAAACCTGAATTTGAAAATTTCTTTTCCCGCATTACTATTCACCGTAACCTTAAACTTGGCATAACTTTGAAAAATCATAACTAATTCTAGAAAAATCGAAACGAGGTCGTTCCAAGTCTCACTCGAAGCTCTTAACATCATCTATCAAGGAAAAATGACCTCAGGTTCCGCTTTAATCAGAAACACATTCGTTTTCAATTTCGAAAAGTACTGTTCATTTGGTCATTTTTCTATTTTCCAGGATTTTTGCCTAACTTCGGAAAGGCATAACTTCTTACACAAAACTCCGATTGGGACGCTTTACCACTCATTTTAAAGGGAAAAATAAGATCTATTTGCATACCAAATTTCAGGGAAAAAGTCAACCATTTGACCAGGGTCTTCGTTGGTCAAAGTTTGGTCAAATCTAGACCATTTTTATCCCTTTTTTCACTAATTTTGACAGCATTTCGTTTTTCACTATAATCATACCATAATCACTTATAAAGCTACTCTATCATTAATATACATTCCAAAAAGGGTATCATATCATGTATTTATGAACATAGTATGCTTACATGGCTTAAAAGAGAAAAGTTCAAAACCGTATAATACATTACATAATTCATAACTTCTTCAAGCCATGACTATTTCCTTTCCTTTCTCCTTAGCAGTAGTGGCACCTAGGATATCATGTTATAGGAGGGATGAGATTTCATAGAAATCCCAGTAGCATTGAACATACAACCATTAAGTCAATATGCATAAGATGTCATGCTACATGCAATAAGATAACATTTCTAGTCTTTATGCCATGCTATAATCATTCTGTATCCATGTCATCATATCATGGAGCATATAATCATTCTGGTCAAAACTCAATCATGCAAGAGCCAAGGCATACATTGCAAGGAGTTCACATCATCTGTACATAACATTCTCATGGCACATAAACACACATAGCAGATACATCAAATGCAGATCAACAAAATAATTGCAGTTCACGCTACCTCAATTCCTTGCTTAACGTTTCCTCCTTGATCCCTTGCTGGAGATCCTCCTAGGTTTCCAGAAGAGTTGCCTATCAACCATACAGTAAGGGTATGGTAAATTCCATATCCAGTATACCATTCTTTCTCAATATAATGCTACCCTTGTGTCCTTCAATTATAATTTCTGTATACCTTTGACCTTGGTTTGACCAAGCCTTAACCCTCAATTAAGGTCTTGGAATTCTTCCTTAATCCATGATTAATCATGCTTTCTTGGTTAATCACTAACCCTTAGTCCTTAATCCAATACTTAATTAAGGTCCTCAAGTCACATAGTCATAATCCTTTAAGATTAAATCACTAATCCCTTTTGGATTAACCATTAATCATTCTCTAATCAACATGATTAACCATTATTCATTCCTTAATCAATATGATTAATCATTTTCTAATCAATATGATTAATCATTAATCATTCTCTAGTCAATATGATTAACCTTTAATCATTCCTTAATCATCATGATTAATCATTAGTCATTCTCTAATCAATATGATTAACCATAATTAATCATCCTTCAATTATCATAACTAATCACTAATTAATTAGGGTAGCTAACCTTAATCACTTACTAATCCTTAATCAAATATCATGATTAATCTTAGCTATCACTAAACCATAATTAACCAAGGCAATTATTCCTAATCTTCCTCAAATAAATAATCAACTAGAATAATTAACACTTAGGGAGATAAACATACCTTAATTAGCGCTTAATCGGCGATTAGAGGTGATTAAGCTTGCTGTCTCTCTTTCTCTCTCTTCTTTCTTCCTTTCTCTCTCCTAGAACTCAAGAACACAAAATTCTCTCCCAACAAACACCTCTTGGCCGAATTCTTCATGAAGGGGGGGGTATTTATAGGCCTTGATATTTCAAAATGCCGAAAATGCCCTTCGGGAAAAAGATGCGATCTCGGCCGTTCATTTTTTTCTACTTTACACGTGGACAAATCTTAGGGCACTCACCATAAGAAAGTGACACATGTAGGGACACCTAATCACCATGTGATTTTCATGTGGAAAATAAATATTATTTTATTATTTTGTCTCTTATTTCCCTTTATGCCCTTGAACAATGTGGAAAATTCCAACTTTGTCCTCTCCTTCTAATTTTGGCCGAATTATTGCTCTTAATATTGGAAAAATATGACTCATCCAATAATCAGTGCAATCCACTGGTTATTTGTGTATTTCCGGCCCGATTTTCCAACAATCCTGTCCAATTTACTGTCACAAAATTCCGATTTCAACACCTCATTAAATTCCCCTCATTCCAAGGGTAATCCATGATTTTTCTCAAGTTCTATCTCCCTCTATAATTTTCTAAATTTTATTCTGTCAAAAATCACTATTCTACCGATAATAATTCGGTAATAAATATTCTTTAAGCTAACCTCTGTACATCCAAAGGTGGGAAATAATTTTATAAATTAGGATAATATGTCACATAATTTATCCATATTTTTCCTTGAATTTTTGAGGCCTCTATATATTTTAAATAATGGAAATTGGCTAATTTTCCTTAATTAACCAAAAATTCCAATAATTACAAATAATTTCCTGATAAATTATTTTTAATCTCATATTCATCTTCTAAGCCTCAAACATTATTCTGTACCCTCCTTTCTATTTTTCATAATTTTCTGGGAATTTTTCAGGAAAATTTGGACATTATTTCCAATACTGCCCTTTCTTAACTGATCTTTTCAGAAATGACCGTTATGTCCCTATCCTGATTTTTCCTCATAGCCTGGATCCTCTACCGGTCTACTATACGTTTGGCCTTAGTCAGTCACAAATCATTCATCAGTTAGAATAAAATTATCAGGGTGTGACATTTCTTCCCCCCTAAAAATAAATTTCGTCCTCGAAATTTTAACACATACCTTATGTGAAGAGCTCTGGATACTTGCTCCTCATCTCGTCCTCCTTTTCCCACGTGGCCTCTTCTTGATTTAGATCTTTCCAAATCACTTTGACCAAAGGGATTCCTTTGTTCCTCAGCTGCTTGACTTTCCGATCCACTATGCGTTCTGGTCTTACTTCAAATGTCAGATTGTTCTTTAGCTCAATCTGATCATATTCTAGCACATGTTCTGGATCCGGATTGTACTTCTTCAACTGGGAAACATGGAAGACATTGTGCAACTGACTTAAATTTGGGGGTAAGGCCAGTCGATAGGCTACAGGTCCTACCTTTGAGAGTATTTGGAATGGTCCTACATATTTAGGCGTCAGCTTTCTCGCCTTAATAGATCGTCCTACTCCAGTAGTTGGAGATACCTTTAGGAATACATGGTCTCCAACCTCGAACTCTAACGGCTTTCTTCTACTGTCAGCGTAGCTCTTCTGTCTGCTTTGAGCCGTGAGTAACCTCTGTTTGATCTGTTTAATCTGTTCAGAGGTACGATCTACTATATCTGGACCCCAAATTTTTCTCTCTCCGAGTTCTGCCCAACAAAGCGGGGATCTGCACTTTCTCCCGTACAATGCCTCGTATGGTGCCATCTGGATACTGGAATGGTAACTGTTGTTGTACGCGAATTCTGCCAAAGGCAGATATTCATCCCAGCTTCCTTTGAAATCCAAAACGCACGCTCTCAGCATATCTTCTAGTGTCTGTATCGTTCGTTCTGTTTGTCCGTCCGTTTGCGGATGATAAGCTGTACTGAAACTCAGTACCGTGCCCATGGCTTCTTGCACTGCTTTCCAGAATCTCGACATGAATCTTGGATCCCTGTCAGACACAATGTACTCTGGAACCCCATGTAATCTTACTATCTCTTTAATGTATAACCTCGCTAACTTCTCTGGCGAATATTTAACATTAATCGCCAAGAAATGGGCCGACTTCGTCAGTCTATCAACTATGACCCATATTGCATCGTATCCTGACGACGTACGAGGTAGTCCTACTATGAAGTCCATAGAGATACTGTCCCACTTCCATTCAGGGATACTAAGGGGTTGTAAAAATCCTGACGGCTTCTGGTGTTCCGTCTTCACCTTTTGGCATGTAAGGCACTTTGTCACATACTCAGTGACATCTCGTTTCATACCAGGCCACCAAAACAATGACTTGATGTCTTGATACATCTTGGTCATTCCTGGATGAATCGTATATTTGCTTTTATGTGCCTCATCTAGAATTTGCTTCTTGAGATCATCTACAGGAGGAACATACGATCTTCCTCTGAATTCTATTACTCCTTCTGTTGAGATCCCGAAATCTTTTGCCTCATTGCTCAAGACTTTAGCTCGAAGGGTCTTTGCTAACGGATCTCCCTTTTGAGCTTCTTTGATTTGTCTTATCACATCAACAGTTGTTCTCTGCACTAATGGCTCATTAGCCACATCATCTGCTGTTAACTGCATGTGATAAATAGGACCCCAATCTCTTATATCTTCTAACAGATCACCCTCTTTGATCATGAGGGTAGCTACTTGCACCACTTTTCTGCTCAGAGCATCAGCCACTACATTGGCTTTTCCCGGATGATACTTGATCTGATAGTCATAATCTTTCAACAACTCCATCCATCTCCTCTGTCTCATGTTAAGTTCTTTCTGGTCTTGCAGGTACTTGAGACTCTTGTGATCACAGAACAATTCTATAGTTGCCCCATACAAATAATGCCTCCATATCTTCAAGGCATACACTATCGCTGCAAGCTCCAGGTCATGAGTGGGGTAATTTTCTTCGTGAGGTTTTAATTGGCGCGAGGCGTAGGCAACAACTCTTCCCTGCTGCATCAGTACACATCCCAATCCCTGTTTGCTAGCATCTGTGTACACTACATATGGTAGTGTTGGATCGGGGATAACTAGTACTGGGGTAGAGGTTAGCCTTCGCTTCAGCTCTTGAAAACTTGCCTCACATTTCTCGTCCCACAAGAACTGCTGGTTCTTCCTGGTTAGCTTTGTCAGCGCTTGGGCAATTCTAGAAAAGTCCTGGATAAATCTCCTATAGTAACCTGCCAGCCCTAAGAAACTTCGTATCTCTGTCACTGTCTTAGGCTGCTCCCAGTTCAGTACTGATTCAACTTTACTGGGATCTACGGCCACACCTTCATGGTTAATCACATGGCCTAGGAATTTAACTTCCTTTAACCAAAACTCACATTTACTGAGCTTGGCGTAGAGTTGTTTCTCCTTCAGTGTACTCAGCACAATTCTCAAGTGCTGCTCATGCTCTTCTTGAGTTTTGGAGTACACTAGTATGTCATCAATAAAAACTACTACAAACAGATCTAAGTATGGTCTAAAAATCCGGTTCATGTAGTCCATGAAAATAGCAGGTGCATTTGTCAATCCAAACGGCATCACTAAGAACTCATAGTGTCCGTATCGGGTCCTAAATGCAGTCTTCGAAACATCTTCTGTCTTTATCCGCAGCTGATGATATCCCGATCGTAGATCGATCTTGGAAAACACCGTTGCTCCTGCCAGTTGGTCTAACAGATCATCAATTCGCGGCAGAGGGTATTTATTCTTTATCGTCACCTTGTTTAGCTCTCAATAGTCAATGCATAGCCTTAGACTACCGTCTTTCTTTTTCACAAAGAGTACTGGAGCACCCCAGGGAGATACACTTGGTCTTATAAAACCCTTCTCCAACAGCTCCTCAATTTGTCTCTTTAGCTCAACCATTTCGTTGGGAGCCATTCGATATGGAGCTTTGGATATTGGTTTTGTCCCTGGTACAAGATCAATCGTGAACTCCACTTCTCGCTCTGGCGGAAGTCCACTGATCTCTGTTGGAAATACCTCTGGGAAGTCTTTCACTATCGGTATTTCTTCAATTCCTTCTTCTACCTCTGCTCGAATTGAGAAGAATACAAAATATCCTTGACATCCGTGCCGTAAGCATCTACTCGCTTCGGCTTCAGTTATAAAATTTAGACTTACTTCTTTTCTAGGATTTCTTCCTTAGAGGGTAATACTAACGTTTTCTTACCACAATCTAGAAGTATGTTATTGGCAGATAACCAATTCAAACCAATTATCACCTCAATGTCACGAAAAGGCATGCATATCAAGTCAATGATAGTGCAACAATGCTGATAACAGACCACACAATTCAGGCATGCTTTAGAAGTCACAACTTTAGGACTAGTGGGAGTAGAAACAACAATATCATATGGCAAGGTATCAACAGTCAAACCCAATCGCCCAACACAATCATGTGATATAAAGGAATGGCTAGCACCTGAGTCAAACATGGCATACACAAGGCAATCATTAACAGTGATCGTACCTTGGATCATGTCAGGTGACTTACGGGCCTCTTCCTGTGTAAGGGCAAACACCCTGCCTTGGGTCTGCTGTCTCGTCCCATCTGCCCCTTGTGGGCATTCCTTCGAAAAGTGTCCTGGTCTCCCACATCTATAGCACACGTTCTGGCCAAATAAACATGGCCTGTCGCCATGATTCTTGCCACACTTCTCACATTCCTTGGCCCTTCGTGTGATATCAAACCCTTCAGGTCGTCTGCCTCCTCTTCTCATCTTCTGCCAAAGCCAGGCCTCTTCCTCTTCTTATTAACATAAGAGGTTCCTTCTTGATTCGGCCTCGATGGGGGTCTCTCAGCTTTCAAAGCTATCGGCATCATTCCTCGATGATTCTGACTTGCTTCAGTAATACGGCAGACTTCTACTGCCTTGTTAAAACTCTCGATCTGCTGAGGCGCCACGACCTCCCTTAATGTCGGCTTTAATCCTCTGACCAGCTTCTCCGTATTCCACCGTTCGTCATTAAGACGTTTAAGATAAGCAGAATAACGGGACAGCCGAATGTGCTTTGCTAAGTAGTCATCAAAAGTTTCATTATTCCCCTGCTGCAACACTAGGAATTCAGCTTCCATTTTATCCTGTGCTGATCGGGGAAAGTACTTCTGATAGAATCTTTCTTTGAACACCTCCCATGTTATTGGGGTGTTGTTGGCTTGCAGTACCAACTCAGTGTTGTTCCACCACTGATCTGCTTCCTTTTCTAGCTTATAAATTGCCATCTGAGCTTTAATCTCAGATGAACATCCCATTACCCGAAAGATCTTCTCCAGTCGGGTAATCCAATCTTCAGCTATTTGTGGTTCCAATGAACCCTTGAACTCTGGTGGATTATGCTTGCAAAATTTCGTAATCCACTGCTGAATATCTTCTTGATTTTCAGCCACTCCTGCTTGCTCTTCAGGTACTTGCTGTTGGACTTGTGGGGTCGCTTCAGCTTGCATTTGCTCAGGTTGTCGTAACTGAGCAATCGCTGCTGCTACCGCTGCTGCTATAACGCGTCTCTCTCTTCTTGCTGCCGTAACTGTGCCTCTTGTAGTTGCTGTACGACTCGTTGTTGCTCATCCAGCCTATTCATTACTTGCTGGATAGGATCTCTATGTGGTTCCTCAGGAGTGTTTCTTGCTCCTCTCCGTGTTCTCACCATTTCGCTTGTTCTTTAACTAACTATGGGAGAATAAAGGAACTCTTTAATCATTTATCATATAAACATACCCTTCTTATTTATATAACAAACATTTGTACAGCAACACAAGGGTTACACAGAGTTTTTAGCAGTTAGCCTAACTTATATACAGTCCAAAACTATTTACACTATATACATCATCAGTCTAGCATTGACCATGACCAGCTCATGGAAAAGTAGCCCATACAAAGGTCTCTATGGCGTCGACCATCTCCAGGAAAGTGCATCTGGTTAGGCGATTACATATCTCATTGATTCCTTCATTCCATTTCCATGTCTTGGGGATTACATGGAACAGGGCTAGGATCCAATCTTCATTTCCCAAGTATGATCCTCTCTAGTCACCCAATAATAAAGGCTCTTAATGTCCTCTAAGAACCTTAAGTATACATCAGCTTCCTGGTGCTCATATGGCCTAATGAAACGGCTTCTAAACTGGAATTCTTGAACTAGCTGAGGGAGGCATTGGAACTCTTTCTTAATTTCAGGTATAGGGATTTTACTTGGACCTGCTTCATCCTTAGTAGGCATCTTAACAACTGGAGCTATATTATTAGAGGCAACAGTGGCAATGTCTTTCTCTAGAGCCTTCCCCTTGAAACCGAAGTAATCTACCTGAGTAGCTGGGGATTTAGTGCTAAGCTCTCCATACCTCTCAATGTCCTCGTACCACCATGTCTCATCATACCACCATGGATATCGCTCACCGGGCATGACCTTGCTGATGGTCTCTCCGGATTTTCCACTTCCACTACAAACAGCCATTACCTGAGCTTTTCTGTAATCCTAATGACCAAATGAACTCATTAATAAGCACTATCACATGCTTTCCTTAAAATACAGAGCATACAAAATATCAAAATTTGTTCTGTGTGCCAGAACCATTTGCTCTGATACCATAAATGTAACACCTTACGTTTACGACCTTATGTTGTGCCAAGTTAAGACATTCGGAAGCGCAATCTAAGGTTACCGGGTTGAAAAACCTGAATTTGAAAATTTCTTTTCCCGCATTACTATTCACCGTAACCTTAAACTTGGCATAACTTTGAAAAATCATAACTAATTCTAGAAAAATCGAAACGAGGTCGTTCCAAGTCTCACTCGAAGCTCTTAACATCATCTATCAAGGAAAAATGACCTCAGGTTCCGCTTTAATCAGAAACGCATTCGTTTTCAATTTCGAAAAGTACTGTTCATTTGGTCATTTTTCTATTTTCCAGGATTTTTGCCTAACTTCGGAAAGGCATAACTTCTTACACAAAACTCCGATTGGGACGCTTTACCACTCATTTTAAAGGGAAAAATAAGATCTATTTGCATACCAAATTTCAGGGAAAAAGTCAACCATTTGACCAGGGTCTTCGTTGGTCAAAGTTTGGTCAAATCTAGACCATTTTTATCCCTTTTTCACTAATTTTGACAGCATTTCGTTTTTCACTATAATCATACCATAATCACTTATAAAGCTACTCTATCATTAATATACATTCCAAAAAGGGTATCATATCATGTATTTATGAACATAGTATGCTTACATGGCTTGAAAGAGAAAGTTCAAAACCGTATAATACATTACATAATTCATAACTTCTTCAAGCCATGACTATTTCCTTTCCTTTCTCCTTAGCAGTAGTGGCACCTAGGATATCATGTTATAGGAGGGATGAGATTTCATAGAAATCCCAGTAGCATTGAACATACAACCATCAAGTCAATATGCATAAGATGTCATGCTACATGCAATAAGATAACATTTCTAGTCTTTATGCCATGCTATAATCATTCTGTATCCATGTCATCATATCATGGAGCATATAATCATTCTGGTCAAAACTCAATCATGCAAGAGCCAAGGCATACATTGCAAGGAGTTCACATCATCTGTACATAACATTCTCATGGCACATAAACACACATAGCAGATACATCAAATGCAGATCAACAAAATAATTGCAGTTCACGCTACCTCAATTCCTTGCTTAACGTTTCCTCCTTGATCCCTTGCTGGAGATCCTCCTAGGTTTCCAGAAGAGTTGCCTATCAACCATACAGTAAGGGTATGGTAAATTCCATATCCAGTATACCATTCTTTCTCAATATAATGCTACCCTTGTGTCCTTCAATTATAATTTCTGTATACCTTTGACCTTGGTTTGACCAAGCCTTAACCCTCAATTAAGGTCTTGGAATTCTTCCTTAATCCATGATTAATCATGCTTTCTTGGTTAATCACTAACCCTTAGTCCTTAATCCAATACTTAATTAAGGTCCTCAAGTCACATAGTCATAATCCTTTAAGATTAAATCACTAATCCCTTTTTGGATTAACCATTAATCATTCTCTAATCAACATGATTAACCATTATTCATTCCTTAATCAATATGATTAATCATTTTCTAATCAATATGATTAATCATTAATCATTCTCTAGTCAATATGATTAACCTTTAATCATTCCTTAATCATCATGATTAATCATTAGTCATTCTCTAATCAATATGATTAACCATAATTAATCATCCTTCAATTATCATAACTAATCACTAATTAATTAGGGTAGCTAACCTTAATCACTTACTAATCCTTAATCAAATATCATGATTAATCTTAGCTATCACTAAACCATAATTAACCAAGGCAATTATTCCTAATCTTCCTCAAATAAATAATCAACTAGAAGTAATTAACACTTAGGGAGATAAACATACCTTAATTAGCGCTTAATCGGCGATTAGAGGTGATTAAGCTTGCTGTCTCTCTTTCTCTCTCTTCTTTCTTCCTTTCTCTCTCCTAGAACTCAAGAACACAAAATTCTCTCCCAACAAACACCTCTTGGCCGAATTCTTCATGAAAGGGGGGGGTATTTATAGGCCTTGATATTTCAAAATGCCGAAAATGCCCTTCGGGAAAAAGATGCGATCTCGGCCGTTCATTTTTTTCTACTTTACACGTGGACAAATCTTAGGGCACTCACCATAAGAAAGTGACACATGTAGGGACACCTAATCACCATGTGATTTTCATGTGGAAAATAAATATTATTTTATTATTTTGTCTCTTATTTCCCTTTATGCCCTTGAACAATGTGGAAAATTCCAACTTTGTCCTCTCCTTCTAATTTTGGCCGAATTATTGCTCTTAATATTGGAAAAAATATGACTCATCCAATAATCAGTGCAATCCACTGGTTATTTGTGTATTTCCGGCCCGATTTTCCAACAATCCTGTCCAATTTACTGTCACAAAATTCCGATTTCAACACCTCATTAAATTCCCCTCATTCCAAGGGTAATCCATGATTTTTCTCAAGTTCTATCTCCCTCTATAATTTTCTAAATTTTATTCTGTCAAAAATCACTATTCTACCGATAATAATTCGGTAGTAAATATTCTTTAAGCTAACCTCTGTACATCCAAAGGTGGGAAATAATTTTATAAATTAGGATAATATGTCACATAATTTATCCATATTTTTCCTTGAATGTTTGAGGCCTCTATATATTTTAAATAATGGAAATTGGCTAATTTTCCTTAATTAACCAAAAATTCCAATAATTACAAATAATTTCCTGATAAATTATTTTTAATCTCATATTCATCTTCTAAGCCTCAAACATTATTCTGTACCCTCCTTTCTATTTTTCATAATTTTCTGGGAATTTTTCAGAAATTTGGACATTATTTCCAATACTGCCCTTTCTTAACTGATCTTTTCAGAAATGACCGTTATGTCCCTATCCTGATTTTTCCTCATAGTTTGGATCCTCTATCGGTCTACTATACCGTTTGGCCTTAGTCAGTCACAAATCATTCATTAGTTAGAATAAAATTATCAGGGTGTGACAGTCGCTCCTTGAGAAGAGGTCTCTGATCAATCTTTTCATACAACTTCTAAAAAGTATATGCATCCCTAGAATTAGATTCAAACACGGGCGCAGGTTCTTAGCATGAGACATACTCTGAACACAACAAATAAAACACACTAAACAAACACCAAACAGACAACAACTAAAACTACCCCAGAAAAACCAAAGTTAACAACCTAGGCAGTAGCAAATGGCTATGTAATGATTCACATGTTTTCAATTTACCACAAACTTTCATAATTAAGTAAAGGAATCTCATAAAAACAAAATGCACCATGAATCATTAGATAGCCTAAAGGCTACGCAACTGAAACTGAAGATGAAAACAAACCTACCCCACAAGAAACTAAAGGGACTAAGCTAATAACTTATAAACCCTAAACTGAAAATGAAATCAGAACAAAGAAAGAGCAAAGGAATAAGAAGAACAAAGGAAGAGATTTACCACAACAAACGCGATTGTCTGTGCAGAGAGAGTTGAACTAAGCAGCAAAGGAGAAAGCAGGAAAAAGAGATGAATAGGAAAGAAAAAGAGACCAGAGAGATAAGAAGGGTGCTGTGCTGAAATTTGTAGAGAAGGGAAAGGAGGGGGAATGAAGATAAAGAAGAATGTGGAGAAGGGGGGAACTCGATGGTTTTAAGAGTTTTGTAACTGAAGGGGATGTTTGGGGTTGTTAAAGGTTGAAAGGAAGTGAAAAGACGAAAATAGAGTTAAAGAAATTAAATGGGTAGGCAGTTACAAAGGGCAGAATGGTAATTTGACACTGAAAAGTAGGGTTTATGTGAAATGTTCTGCATAGAATCCGGGGTTTCGCTGCGGTAAAGGTAGGGGTTCGCTGTGGCGAAACCTTCTTGAGACGAAGAGAAAGGAAAGAAAAGGGGCCTCACCGAGGCAAAACCAAAAGTTCACCGTGGTGAAAGTGTCCCAAGAGTGATACACAGAACTGGTTGAGCTTCGCCGCAGTAAAAGTTGGAGTTCACCGTGATGAAGGTATACCGAGAGTAACAAACACAAGCTGGGCAACTTTGCCATGGTGAAGGATGAAGTTTGCCACGGCAAAAGTAGCCAGAGACACCTAAAAGCTAAATAGAAATAACACAGCAACAGAGGAACAAGGCACATAAACAAAGGGGGGCAGCTGGATACTCCAGAAACTTTTAAGTGCACAAATGAGATCAGAAGGTGCTCAATAAACACATGATAAGGCAAAGCAACACACAAATAGAGTAGCAAACTTTCTCTATCAATCAAAAATAGATAATTTAACAATTTGTTGCACTATAACAATTAAGAACATAACGAGAAAGAGCAGAGATCAAAATCAAGAAAGGAATCTTATTAAATAGGAAAATAACTAACTACACTAAAACTATACTACTGAGATGGTCTCTCCCCAACACTCAATCAGCATACCAATGCACAGAATATATCACAAGCAATAATAGGGCAAAAGTAAGTAAATGAGGAAGGAAAGAAACAATCTGGGAGTTAAGGAGGCTTTTGATTCTCATGGTAGAGCTTCAATAAATGGCCATTGACTTTGAGTCTGGCTCTAGTCTTTTCATGCAAAAGCTCAATCATGCCAAAGTTGTGCACCCTTGTAATCGTGTAGGGCCCGTCCCATCAGGTGTTGAATTTCCCTTGCTTGAAAGTGAACTGGGCCTTATACAGTAGTAGTCAGTCGCCCTCCTTGAAGTGCCTCCGCAGGATCCCCCAGTCATGCACGAACTTTGTTTTCTCCTTGTAAACTCTGGAGTTTTCATACGCTTCAAGTTTAAGCTCCTATAACTCTTGCAGTTGCAACTTCCTTTCCCTTCTAACAGACTCGATATTCATGTTACACTGCTTGACTACCCAATAGACCTTATGCTCGAGCTCCACTGGTAAATGGCAAGCTTTCCCAAAGACCAAACGGTAAGGGGACATACTGATAAGTCTCATTATTTGCATACATTTTTAGCCCTAAACTCATGCTTTTGCCATCTATATTTGCATACTTTGGGCATAATTAGCTTTCATTGTGCATAAGAGTTAGTGAGAAGAATTATGAGGTTTTGCAGGTGTTTTTACATGTTTTTATATGATTTTATATGTGTGTACTTTTGATCCCTGCTTTGGTGTGAATTTCAGGGAGTTTCAATTCTATCTGAGGCGCCACGGTTGATTTGGGAAGGCGCCGCGGCGGATATCCAAAGTTACTCTCGGTCAAAAGCGCCGCGGCGGATGGACGAAGGCGCCATGGTGGACGGAAATTTTCATGAAGCTCAGGATCACTAATCGAAACGACGCCGTACAGGACAGACACCGCGGCGGATTGACAGAGGCGCCGCGGCGGATAACAGAAAATTTCAAATTTAAAACTAGAGTTGCGCGCTTCAGCGAGGGGGACCAGATTTCAGTTTCTCATTCATCTCTAGACGCGATTTTCTTGTTCTCTCCGCCTTCTCTCAATTCCTTCTTCCATTATCGTCCAAATTCATCACTTTCCATCGATCAACCATGAATCTTTCATCAATGCTTGCTGTTTCTACCCTAATCCAGAGTATGAGTAGCTGAATTTCCAAGTTCTTCTAGTAATGAAGCTGACCTGAGTTCATGGAGCTGAACAGGGAGTCATTCAGATCTAGTTTCTCCTTTCTATTCTAAGGTTCATTTGTTTCAGTTGAACAATTGTGGTTAGAATGAAGGTTGGATGACTAGATTTATGTTTCTTGGAATTTAGATCTGATTGAACATTCAGATGTGAGTTGTGTCCTTTAATTCAGTTGAATAGAGGATTCTCTGTTGATTTGTAAATCTAATTCGTTTTACTTGGGCTGTTGTTCTGTAAATCTAAATTTTGGTTGAATATATTAATGATTCACAGTTGTGGTCATTCTTAGAGAATTGCAACTTGCTTCTCAAGTGTTCTTGTCAATTGATTTTCCTTCTCACAGATCAAAATGATAAATCTAGTAAGATAGTTGTTTTTTATCTGTGTTAAGAGAGATTTGAGCAGTAGCTGAATCTATCCATTTAATTGACATTAAGAGACTCCAAATTATAAGATTGAACAAGGAAGGTTAGATAAATTGCTAGGGGAACTACTATCTCTTATCTGAATCTTCTTTTGCATTTTACCTTTCATCAGATTTGTTTCTTGTTTCAATTTTTGTTCTTTGAAACTCAAGCTTCCATCTTGGTAATTTGATAATTAAAAGTGAATTGTTAAGAATTGAAATACAACTTAAGGCTCCTTGAGAAGAATGACCTAGGTAGTGCCTCACTTGCTGCATTTCCCTAGTAAAACTTTTATTACCTAGCGACAAGTTTATCAAATTGGCGCCGTTGCCGGGGAACCTTACTTGTTGAGGTTCTAAGCAATTCACTGGTGTGCCAAGAAAAATTTTTTATATTTGAAAACCCAAAACTTCATAAAAAGTAACTTTAGTGTTTTTGAGTTATGTTTGCATTTTCAATCTTGTGCTTTGTTGTGAGTTGTTATCTTTTAATTATTCTTCCACTAAATCTAATGATGGTTGATTGTTTTTATGCTTTTGAGATCTCTTCCTTGTTGAAAAATTAATACAATTGTGTTAAGGGTTCAATTTGCAGGAGTGAAGGTGTGAACAGTGTCAGAAGCTGCTGCAGAATTCGTCCATCTGGTTTATCAGTATCAGGCGCTACGGTGGATATAACCAGGCACCGCAGCACCTTTCACAGTAGCAATTCTGCAACAAGCGTCGCGGTGGATTTTACCAGAGGCCGCAGCGCCTGTCCGATTTCAGCTCGGCACTCGTCTCTGTAATAGAGGCCGCGACGGATAGGAGAAAGTGCCGCAGCGGATTTCACCTGATTCCCTCTTAACTTTTTGTTTTCTCTCTGACTTCTTTCTTTTGGCTAATTGCTTTTTCACATTTATTTTATTAGTCTATTTTCTTGTTTTTTAGTTGCATGTCCCAGGATAAAGCTCTTATACCTTTTGATTGGGAAATCAATAGAACTCTTAGGCAAATCAAGAAAACCAAACAAATAGCTGAGTCTAGTAAGCAACCTATAGTGAGTGAACCTTCTCCTCAAGTTGAAACTTGCTCTTCCTCAGAATCTGAATCTACTTTAGGAGGGTTTATAGACAATCATTTTGTGATGGATCAAAATAATAACAATGCTCAAACTGAGAGAGGTGATGCTACAAATAGACCTCAAAATGAAAGGCAAGCTGAAAATGTTCTCCATAATGCTAATCTTCAATTGAATAGAGATGAGGAGAATAGGAGCATTAGAGAAATTAATAACTCAAGTGTTAACTGTGATCCATGTGGTTTTTATAACTTTGAAGCTGATTTTGAGCTTAAAGGTACCTTGATTAATACCTTACCAAGATTTTTTGGTCTTACAGGTGATGATCCATATAGACATCTTCAAAACATGCATGCTGTTTGTTCTTCTATGAAGCCCCATGGTGCTCAATTGGAAGATGTGCTAAGGAGAGCTTTCCACTTCACATTAGAAGGAAATGCTAAGGAATGGTTGCAAAGTCTACCTCAGCACTTCACAACACTCACATGGGAACAACTAAAGAAGGCCTTTTTAGAGAAGTACTTTCCTGCATTAAGGACTTCTAAATTAAGGAAGGCTATCTATGGAGTTCAACAAGATAGTAGAGAAACCTTGTATGAGTATTGGACAAGATTTCTAGCCATGCTTTCTAAATGTCCAAATCATCAAATCAGCAAGTCTAATCTAGTCCAATATTTCTATGAGGGCTTGCTATCTCATCACAAGAACACAATAGATGGTGCAGCCCATGGTTCACTGTTTGATTTAACTCCTCACAATGCTTGGGAATTATTGGAGAAGATGTCTAACAACAACCAACAATTCAGCACAAGGGACAACCAATCTATCAATGAAATTTTGAGGTCAAATCCTACTAACTTTGACTCTCAAATTGCTGCCTTGTCAGAGAAGATGGACAAGAGAATGATTAGGATGGAGCAACTCTTGTCAAGTAAACAATGCGGTGCTATGGGAACATCTCAAGCCTTGGTAGCTCCCTCTTGTGACTCCTGTGGTTCTATGATGCATTGTACTGAATCTTGCCCTTCTCAATTTGAAGAAGTGTCAGCCATGTATCAACAAAATCCTGTCAATATCAGCAAAGGAACCCTTTCTCCAACACTTATAACAAAGGATGGAAGGATCATCCCAATTTTGGATGGGGAGGAGGAGAGAACAACAAGGAGAGGTTCATGCAGAATAGGTTCCAACAACGTCAACATTCAGAACAAGCTATGGTTCCTTCCCAAACTACTCAAGAAGTTGGTAATTCAAGGAATGATGACATGTCCCTCTTGTTGAAAAGCATGAACAGTATGAATGCTAATCTCAGTGCTACGGCATCTCAAATGGACAGAATTGATAAGCATACCACTGCATCTAATGCAAGAATGGCTGCTATAGAGAATAGGGTTGAACAATAGGAGACTAAGACTGCAAATTTGGCTAACTTTGTTACCCAAATTTCAGATAATCTCAGCAGTTTTCAAGCAAAAAAAAGTGGTGGAGCTTTGCCTTCCAATACTGTGATTAATCCCAAGTCGTTGAATGTCATAAATTTAAGAAGTGGAAGAAAGGTGACATTCAATGATAATGATGAAGAATCTGACTTGGAGGAGGATCATTACACTAAAGGGAACCTTGTCCAGAAAAAGAAACCACCAAGTGTGGAATCTGAGAGCTTAAGAGAGAAGCAACTTCTGTAAGGAAGAAAAGAAGCTGGGATTAGAAGTGTAACTACTGAAGGTTGCACAACTCAAGCAAGCCCCTTAATTCAGGATAATGAAGGAGTCCATAAAGCACCATTAGGAGAGGACTTGGAGCAATCTTCTTCAAGAATTTTAGAGTCTAACCAGGACAAAGAAAAGATAGAGCAAGATAAAGTTGAAAATTTTCACAAGAACAACAAACCGGAAGGACAAGGTAAGGAGGTAAGCTTGAAAGTCTACCCTTCCCTAGAGCTTTATGTTTGGACAGAAGGTTGCAAAAGAAAAACAAAATAAAGAAGTATTAGATTTCTTTAGTAAAGTAGAAATTAATATTCCCTTGCTGGATTTGTTGAAGAAAGTGCCTGAATATGCAAAATTCTTAAAAGACATTTGCACTAACAAAAGAAAGTTTAAAACTAATGAATTGGTGCAAGTTGGCCCTAATGTTTCAGCTCTTTTTAAAGCTCAATTACCTGTGAAATGCCAAGATCCAGGAGCTTTCTCCATTCCTTGTCAAATTGGTAAGTTTCATATCTCTAAAGCTTTGCTAGATTTGGGTGCTGCTATTAATGTGATGCCAAGTTCTGTTTATTATGCTTTGGGAGTTGAAATCATGAAACCTACAAGTGTCTTAGTGCAACTAGCTGATAAGTCTATTAGGAATCCCAAGGGAATCTTAGAAGACATTTTGGTCAAGTAAAAGACCTTGTATTCCCTGCTGATTTTTATGTGCTAGATATGACTAATGAGGCCATAAGTGAAAGCACATTAATTTTGGGTAGACCATTTCTAAGAACTGCCAATACCATGATTTGCATGAAAGAAGGAATTATAAAAATGGAATTTGGTGGTCAAGAAATTCAATTTAATATGTATGAGATGATGAAACATCTACATGAGGATTATTCTCTATTGGGGCTTAATATGATTGATATGTCACTTAAAAATGAGTGTGAATCTATTTTTGAGCATGATAGCAATGATGATACTGAAGATTCTTTCGTTTCTTTCTCTTCCATATATTCTCCTTCATCTTCTTTTCTTCACACCTTGATGATGTGCCTAGCATTGATTCTAAAATTGATGGCTGGCTTTCCACTTGGAGTGAATTGTCTTTAGTTTCATCCATTAAGTCTTCCATTGATGTTACTTCCACACTGTCAAGTGATGAACAACTTGCAAGAAGATTACTTGTAGATTTCTCAACAGCACAAGAGAGTGAATCAACTTCTATACAAGAGGGAGAAGGTGAAAGGCACAAGAATCATGATTGCAAGACTAGCCCAACTCTCATGACTGAATTCCTATTCAAGAGCATGAAGCTGAACTTTCTGAACAACAGGATTTGTCTCTAAATTCTTATCACATTTTGTATTCCACCCCTGTTTACAAGTCACTTGATTTAATTCTTTAACTATGCAGAACTGGAACACTTCTTGGGAATCATGCGAAGTGTAGCTGCTCCTAACCCTAAGAGATTAAGCATGACACCAACCAAATTTGCTGAAATATACAGCATAGGGAGTGCACTTTTGCAATCTAATTTTACTTGTGAAATTGGAATTCCTCAAGATTATTCTGCATCTAACTTTGAGTTCTCACATGGATTTACAAATGTTTTGAATGCATTGTTGCAGGGACCAATCAAGGAGCGTTACTCACATGAGGATGAATGTACAACTGTAGTTTTTGGTATTGAAGCTTTGAAGAAATCTGAAAATAATTGCACTACCTTGGAGCTCAAGAAACTGATACCCTCAGTAGTTCAACCTCCTGAATTGGAGCTTAAACCCTTGCCATCAACATTAAAGTATGCATATTTAGCTGAGAATGAAAGACTACCGGTGATAATCTCTAACTCTTTGACTGATCTTGAAGAGTCTCAATTACTTGCTGTTTTGAAAAGGTATAAAAGTGCAATTGGGTGGTCTCTAGCAGATATTCCTGGTATTAATGCTTCAATTTGCACTCATAGAATATTATTAAATGAAAATGCAAAACCATAAGACAACCTCAAAGAAGACTTAACCCACTCATACTTGATGTTGTTAAAAAGAAAGTAACAAAGCTGCTTAGTGCTGGTATCATATACCCTATTTCAGATAGTGAATGGGTAAGTCCAGTTCAAGTTGTTCCTAAGAAAAGTGGGATCACTGTCGTTAGGAATGAGAAAAATGAATTAATCCCCACTAGAATCCAGAATTCTTGGCATGTTTGCATTGATTATAGGAAGCTTAATGATTCTACAAGAAAAGATCATTTTCCCCTACCCTTTATAGATCAGATGCTTGAAAGATTAGCTTTAAATCTCACTATTGTTTCCTTGATGGTTTCAGTGGCTATTTTCAGGTTCCCATTGCACCTCAAGATCAAGAGAAGACTACATTCACTTGTCCCTTTGGCACATTTGCATATAGAAGAATGCCATTTGGACTATGCAATGCACCGGGCACATTCCAAAGGTGTATGCTATCCATATTTAGTGATTTACTCGAGAATGGGATTGAGGTGTTTATGGATGATTTTACTATCTATGGAAATAATTTTGAGGAATGCTTAGTGAACTTGGAAAGGGCTCTATCTAAATGTGTTGAAAAGGACCTTATCCTGAATTTTGAAAAATGTCACTTGATGGTTCAACAAGGAATAGTTCTAGGTCACCTAATTTCTGAAAAGGGAATAGAGGTAGACAAAGCAAAAGTTGAAGTAATTCATCTCTACCCTATCCAACAAATCTTAAGAAGCTTAGATCTTTCCTAGGCCATGCTGGATTTTATAGAAGATTTATAAAAGATTTTAGTAAAGTGACTTTTCCAATGTCCAAATTACTGCAAAAAGATGCTTCCTTTGATTTCACTGATGAGTGTAAAATGCCTTTTGATGAGATTAAATCCAGATTGACTTCTCCACCTATTTTGACTTGCCCTAATTGGAATTTACCATTTGAATTGTGTGTGATGCCTCTAATAATGCGGTGGGAGCAGTTTTGGGACAAAAGGATGGTAAGGCTTCCAAGGTTATTGCTTATGCTTCAAAGACTCTAGATAGGCTCAAACTAATTACACAAACTACTGAAAAGGAGCTCTTTCTATTGTTTTTGGATTAGACAAGTTTAGACCTTACCTAATTAACTCTAAGGTTACTGTTTTTACTGATCATTCTGCTGTAAGTATCTTTTTAGCAAGCCACAATCCAAATTGAGGCTCTTAAGGTGGATGTTGTTGATCCAAGAGTTTGATATTGACATCAAAGACAAACCTGGAGCAGAAAATGTGGTGGTCGACCATCTAAGTCACTTACCAGAAACTACAAGGGAGTAATTGGTTCAGATCCTGTTTGTGATGAGTTTAAGGATTGTTCTGTTTCTACCTTATCTCTCATGGAACCTTGGTATTGTCACATTGTCAACTTTTAGTTGCTGGTCTAATTCCTCCTTTGTTGTCTCATTTTCAGATGCAGAAGATTAAGAGTGAGTCTAAACACTACATTTGGGACCCTCTAATCCTTTGGAAGGTATGCAGCGACAAATCATTTGAAGATGTGTACCAAATGAAGAATTTCAAGACATCTGCATGCGTGCCACTCTCAAACTTGTGGAGGTCATTTTAGTGCTAACAAGACTGCAGAAAATATTGGAAGCTGGTTGTATTGGCCATCACTCTTTAAAGACTCTTATGAGTATTG
>NW_021635841.1:0-44309 GCF_004799145.2 Neltuma alba | reverse complement strand
AGACAAAGCTCATGGGCGTGACACAATAAACTCACACTACAAAGCCTGTCTTTATGCTGGCATTAACATCTGTGGCATCAATGGCGAAGTGATGCCTTCCCAAGTAAACATCATCACAGAGATTCTATCTCTATCGTTACATGCACCTTAGTACAATCTTGCTTAAAAATGTGCTTCTGTGTTTATATAGTGGGAATTCCAAGTTGGTCCTTCAGGTGGCATCTCTGCGGCGACGAGCTCTGGGTTGCTCGCTACATTCTAATGGTAAATGTCAAAGCCATTATCATTAAACTACATCTTTTGCATGTGATTGAAGTTAGTGAAGTTATGAATATTAACAAGGATGTTTGGTTTGTTGACAGAGGATCGCAGAGACGAGACTGCTGGGTTGTGGTTTCTTTTGATCCCAAGCCTGTTCAAGGACCTTGGAATGGACCTGCAGCTCACACCAATTACAGGTATCGTCATAATTAGTTGAGACTTGTTTTGAACTTAAGGAATGTTTTCGAGCTGTGATAAGAAAGGATGGGATGATAATGACAGCACAAAGTCGATGAGAAATGAGGGAGGATATGAGGTGATAAAGAAGGCCATAGAAAAGCTCGGATTAAGGCACAAAGAGCACATGGCTGTTTATGGTGAAGGAAACGAGAGGCGTCTCACAGGAAAACATGGAACACCACACATTAACACTTTCTCCTGGGTAAGTCCAATTGTTTTCAAAATTGATTGGTATATATAGCTTCCACATGTTGTTATTGTATAGAATCTGAGAAATAACGAGTGGTATTATTTGTGAATGGAGTGGCGAACAGAGGAGCATCAATAAGAGTGGGAAAAGACACAGAGAAGGAAGGCAAAGGGTACTTTGAGGACAGAAGGCCAGCTTCAACATGGATCCCTATGCCGTCACGTCCATCATCGCAGAGACCACCATACTGTGGAAACCATGAGCATCATCCTCGACACCACCAACATTAGTTGTCCATGTCTGCCTTGTCTCTTTGTCTGTCAACTGCTTGTGTATTTGGAACACCCTCGTCCTTTAATTTGCAAATAAGGCCTTTTACGGCCTTTACGGCCCTTCGCATTCAAATTCATGCATCAATAATAATGATTATCTGTATCCTTGTATTACAATGTTAGTTATGAATTTGTTCAAAGATCATGTGTTCATTTTGCTCAAAATATTGTAGCCGCATAATGATATGCCTAAATGATGAAAACATTAAAAAAAAAAAAAAAGGCCTTACTTTTTGACCAAAAATTAATATTAATAATCCTATATAAACAATACTCCTGTAATCCTATTTATAAGATAGAGAAAAAAGTTTTTCTTACTCTTATTTATAAGTTACTTTTTAAAACTTTTAGCATGAATATACTATTTGATCTTTTATTTATTAATATAGTGCAGACAGTTAAATTTTTTGAAAGATTTATATATTTAATATGGATAAAATTAAAAAATTAGTATATTTTAATAAAAAGTTAATATAGTTTAAATTTTTTTTTATACAAATAAAATAAAGCGTGCCTTGTAAATAAGATTAGACTAATAGATATGAAATACAAAATAGCACACTAAGAGTCGCTGCAAGGTTCAAATACTGAGGCAGCACATTAGAAGGGTAGTACAATTTAGGAACTCTAGAAATGTGAAATTTACCAGAAAGCTTGGTGACCCCGAGACAGCCGTTCAGCTTCATGATGTAAGAAGTTTTTTTGAAAAATATAATATTTAATATAAAAACGAAATAATTAATTTGCTTATAATTTAATATTAACAAAATTACTTAAATTAATTATTTATAATAAACTTATGTTAGTTTTTGTAAAATACTCCTTTTAAAAAACAGAGCAAGTTTAATCATGTAATTCTATAATATAATTATTTTAATAAACTAACAATCTTAAAATTAAGAAATTAAAAATATACTTTATAAATCTAAGGGATTAAATTTAAATGATTATTAAAATATTTTTTAATATTGAAGAGGCTCGGACGCGCACTCATGTTGGTGCATGCATCGATAATCGTGGACAATTTCAATGCAAACTCAATTATAAACCGGTGAAGTTGCCTGCAATGTCCAATCCCAAATCAAAACGACAACCTCTGATGACGATTTCATGAGGCTTCTGTTTCAGTCTTGTCGATTTAGTGGGGTAAGATTTAGATTCCCCACCGTTGCCATCATATCAAGTTGCTTCTTCTTACTTTTTAATGAAAAATAGCATAAATCCCAAGTGTTAGATGGGGTATTTAAGACTTTAGTGACAATCATCTATTTCAATATAAGGTTAAGGTGTAAATTTACTTAGAAAATTTTTACTCAGAAATACTAAATACTCAAAAGTTATTTTAGGTGCAAATTTAACCCGACAATTTAAAATTATAATAATTTTATTTCTATCATAAAAAACTAATTACATTGGCACAGTGTTTCGCGTACGATCTTACTAGTACCTTTTAAGAAAGAATTTGTGTGCGGATGTGAAAAAATGAAAAAAAAAAAGTTTAAAAAAAACATTTTTCCAATTATGAATGCAACATCTAGAGGACACTTTTTTTTAAAAAAAAAAATTGATTGGATGATTTGGGTGAAGATTTCATGGGGAAACGGAGCGTCAATTGACAATCATGGTTGCTTCTGAAGTCAGCACCTACGTAAGTGTGGCATTATTGTTTGGTATTCATTATTCACTCAGACATAGGGCAAGCATGACATGGGATTTAGGATATCAAATGACTCAACATATACAAACGATACAATATAAAATTAAAAAAATTAAAAAAGTAAATGGGATATCACTTTTGTTTTGTTAAGTAAACCAACATAGCTTTACATACCTAACATTTGGAAAAGGAGAAGACAAGTTGATGGATAAAATTATGACAATACATCAAATTGATTGGTGGAAAACAAAATTTTACTACTCCCAAACCATGTGTGAGTTAATTTGTTGATAGAGTATACTGACAACCAATTTAGTTTCAATATTTAACCTTTCGATAATGTGGTCCGCACCTTATGCAAATCGTTTTCAGTCTAAAATGATTATGATGAAGAGAAATACAATTCAAATTTTGATATGTTCCATTTCATAAAATGAATTCGCCTAACTTTTATTTATCTATCTCTCTCCATCTAGAATATTTTAACCCCAGATAAGAGATCACACTTAAAAATAAATAAATCATATACGAAATAGTTGATACCAATCAGTCGAGTGAAACAACTTTGACTGTTAGTGTCACTAGTCATATCATGCTTTATGACAAAAACAAATCAATTTCATGTTGCTTCCATTAATTACATTTGCAATGTTAAACCATAACTCTTTTGAAAAAATAATAATAATAAATTTGAACTTGCCTATTGTTATCATATACACTCCAAGACGATCCCACTAGAGGAATTAAGGCGTAGAAAGGAAGAAATGAAAGACAATTAACATGTTTTTTTTTTCTCTTACAACGTGAAATTTGGAAGAAGGTGAGAAAAAATTGTGAAGTTATTGGATGGTTCTCTCACAAATATGATTGTACATAGATTAGATCACCATTAATGTACTGTAAATCCAATCAATTAATTAAACAATTATAATATTCATAAGAAACCATGTCACTTTATTCATCATACATAAAAAAACAAACAGTTGATTTCCTTTATTCCGTTGAATATGTCACTGAAGTTTCCTCCATTTCAAGCTTTCTTAAAAGACAATGATCTGTTCCTTCATATAGATGGAAAGATAGCACATTTCGTAATATTCACTCTTCACTGTGCTGTGAGCTTCGGATCACAATGCACAGAACAAAATTCTTGTATTTTCTTTTTTGAAGTAGAAATATTTCTATACTTTTAGTTCTGAATTATCCAATCATATTCATCACGTAACATCTATGACCATCAGGCATCAGCATAAATTTACAAACAAATATTCAACATTCACTAGTTATCCGCAGTCTTTAAAAATTCTAGGACGAGTATGTACTTTGATTCCTAGAACAGGAGACGGAAAAAAAAAAAAAAACAATACTAATTTAATTCTAAGTGAAATATGTCTCGTCATTTCCAGAACGTAAATGCTGATTACTTAAAATCCAAGATTTGGTCAATGATGAAGCAGAGCTTACGCTTCAAAACGTGATATGCATTCACAGTACTGTATAAATATCGGTGGGATATATGAAGAATTGAATTCTCACTGTTAGGAATTCTAATATTAAATTAGGCAAGATTATTTATATTTTATTTATCTTGTTCTAAGATTCCCTAATTATACTCTTCACGACCTTATTTTTCACCTTCAACTTGCGAATATTCTCCCAAGAAACCCACCAAAAAAAACCCAGAAAGTGTATCAATCAGATCAATTAATTTTCTGAAGAACTGTTTCTCATAACCTTTTGATTCTAATAGCTTCTCTTTACATACCATCAGCAAGAAACACAATAGAAGAAGGATCAAAACTCTTCGAAACTAGGCAACTATATATTAATTATATTATTTACACGAAAGAAGAAAAAAGCAGAGGATATCTAACTGCTCTCTGAAAGAAAAGCAAAACAGAGCAGAACAGAGAAGGTGAAGCAAACAAGTCCTCTGTTTCTGGCTCTCCCCGTACGCGTAGTTAGTATAGTAATACTAAGGCATAGACTCCCGGCTCCATATAAATTCCTGAAGCCTATGAGTCACCGACTGAGATGGGTCGGCCGGATATCCCCAACGGCGACCTGGAAATCTGTCGGGAGAGATCCCGGAGCACCGGTCTGATCTCCGGCTGGTCTGGCAACCAGTCGGTAACATTATTCTCCGATTCCTTCTTGATCTTTCGAACCTGACTGTGAACGGGAACACCCTTCTGCCGAAACCCATCTTCCTTCCTGACGTTCTCCATAATCAAAATCTCAGAAAACTTCGATTTTTTTTTTCTTTTCCTCCTGTTGTAAGAGAGTAATAAGACGACCCCTTCAAACCAGTATAAACAGTCTAGAAGGAGAAGGAGGAGGGGGGATGCTATATATAGAAGAGTGGAGTTCAAGGTTGAAACGTAAAAACACAAGGAAAAGAAAAGGAAGTTTGGTGGGAAAGCTCAATCCTTTGGAATCGGTTAAGGGTTGGACCCGATTGGACCGTGTCGTTGACAGATTGGTAGTTTATTTACCTGCGTGCCGTCATATTGCCGATAAGGTTTTTTTAGCCGTTGGATGAGATTGATGCCGTCAACCGTGTGGCCATCTTCACACAGGCCATTTCTTATGTGTTCTGTTTTTTTTTTTTTTTTTTGGTACGAGTCATAATTTGAGGCTTATAATAAATTCAAGTTGCCTCCTTTTGTTGCTCCTTACTCGTCTTGTCTTTCTCATTCTCAGAATCAAATAGCGATCCATATCCAATCCAACTTTTGCTGAAAAAGAGGGCAAGATGTAAAATGAAAATAGAAGTTTCATTTATCAATTAACCAATATGTTTGAATTGTTCAAATCCCTTTTCCTCCATATTTTTCGAAACACGTTACATTTTTGGAATTCAAATAAATATTAAAATTCATGTTATGATTATTTTCAAAGACTAAACAGATTTAATTCATGTGTTGGGGAAAAGAAGTTGATGCATGTAGGGGAAATTTGTCATGGAACATGAGTAAAAGTCTTCAATTTAACGACCTTCTAGGTAATTTACATTTGAAACCACTTTTTTCTACGAGTGACTTGTAATAAAAGTTAGGGTGTTGTGTGTATAATACTATAATTTGATGTGTGTGCATATATTAATATGAATTAAGTAAAGTAATTAGGCCAATAGATATTTCCTAGATTTTATACATATACACACACGCACATGTTAGGGGCACTTTTTGAAACGTATGGATTGAGATGAATATTGATGTTGGGATATGGATGACGCTTATTCCCACCAAGTTGCGGAAGTGGCTATTAATTGGCATCACACATTTTGGTATGATTCCAAGGATGACTTGCAATTTGCACCAAAAGGGATATATGTGTGTTGCTATTTTACCACTATTACACTTTTTGCGACATAAATTCTTTTTGTTTTATATACTAGTGTGTATAAGGGTCTTATATTTAGGATCGGAAGAATATATATATGTATGTATAAATTATATGTGTATATATAAAAATTGAATTCTGCAACGTGGCCAAAGATTCGGTCAAATAACTTAAGTGATTAAACTTTTGACCACAATACTAATTAGAGGTTCTCCAAGGGCCCAAACCCCTGGTGATCAAGATAAAGACCATGTCCATTGACTTAAAACTTTGCGGCTAATTTCCCAAAAGAGTACTGCTTTACAAAAAGCAAAAAGATATAAGCAAGTCGAATTTAAAATTTAGATCTTTTTAACTGAGTCTTTTCTAATTAAGAGGCATCGACCATTGAACTGTAATCATAGTATTATTTAAAGGAAGTAAAAAAATTGTTTATTTTAAAAAAGTAGTCTTTCTTTCAATATCTTTAATTCATAATTTATTTTCTGTTTTAGGGTTTAGAAAGACAAGCTAAAGCTTAAAAAAGAAAAACCAGAAAAAAACCAAAAAAACTCTACACTCAAAACTCAACATAGGGTACAAAAGTTAATTAGGTTATATTGTTGATGTTCAAAGAACATCCCTAAACAATACAAACAACCATTCAATACGAGAAACCTATGAAGGTTTTTATTAAAAGAAATATTTTAGAAACATGAACATATATTTATTAAAAATAATAAACTTAATGAATTATATATGTTTATAAATTAATTATCTAACTCTTACGATAAAATAATACTCCTCCGATCCTAAATATAAGACTCTTATACACACTAGTATATAATTAAGCATGGATGAGCAAAGTTTTTGTATGATATTTTGTGTGCAAATAAGAATGAAATTAATGAAAAATTTATGAGATTGGAGTATACATGACAAACTTGTCCCTTTGCTTCAAGAGGGGACAAAAATAGGGATGGGGGTGGTAATGAGATTGAGGAGGAGGAGGGAACACAAATGGACGGCGCGTGGTGAAGTCGCACGCCTTCTCATTTTCCATTTCTCCAAAGCAGAGGAAGGCGACAGTGAGTCTGGTCAACAATTGTTGGCGCCAGCCAGCCCATTATGTGGTCTCATTGGGCCCAACTTCCCAGCTGATGCCACGCATGACCACTTCAAACGTCATCGTTTTAGTGGTTCCCAAAAAAACGAGTTCTCCTCCCATTATTCACTTCATCAAATAATAATTTAACCAACAAGTATTGGTCTAGATAGAAGAAATTTGAATATCTTAAACATCATATTTTGGGTTTGATTCTTAAAACAGTGTGTATAAAAAAAATACTATTGGGAGGGGTTTCCGTTACAATACCCTGAGAGATTAATCTTTTACTGTTAGGATGGAAAGATACTCTGGGCAACCAAAAGAAAGAAATAATAATTTTTCAAAGACATGTATATTTATGTTATTATGAATACGTAAATTTTATATGTAATCTTAGTTTCAGTTTTTCACACCCTTATCTTAAACCTATAATTAAAAACTAACCCCTGCGTGCTTATTAAACTCTTACGAACGTATAAGATATAGTTTTAGCGAAACATGTCAAAAGTAAGTATATAAATTTATTTGTCCGGGAAATTTTAAATATACTTAAAATTATTATTTTTTTGGAACAATTATATATATATAAATAAAAGACTTGTCAAAACATACTATTCATGTCTTAAATAGTGTGGCTTTCGTCTCGAATTTTATTAATACATGGGATTTAAATTTTACTTAGAAATTAAAATTGCGAAAACAATTTTAAATTCAATTTATGACTAAGAATATTTTATTGATGAGTAATTTGGAGGCATACGTGTATGGTGAGTGAACTATTTCAAGCCTGGAAGCGAGAGAGAACCGGGAACTGCGCGGTCATCCTGCGAGCCCTTCCTTTTCCTACATACGCCTACGTAGTAGCAAATACAGATCAACTAAAATTGATTCTACAACAAATATACTATTCAATTTACAAAGCTAACTACTGCCTCATGTCCTAATTATAAAAAGGGTTAAGGTGCACCCAGCACCCCCATATATTTAGCCAGGTGCACCCAGTGGCCTGAAGTAATTTGTGGTGTAAATTTGCCCTCAAAGTAATTAAACTGGTGCACCGGTATCCCATATTAATAGATCTGTTAGTTTGACCGTTAAATTGATGAGTCAGCACAAGTTTGACCAGAAAATCTGACGTGGCATGTCTAATAAGCAGGTGATGTGAAATTTTTTCGGGGTTAAGGTGCATCCAGCACCTCCAAGTATTTTTCCAGGTGCACCCAGTGGCCTAAAGTAATTTATGGTGCAATTTTACCCTCAAAGTAATTAAAATGGTGCACCGATATCCCATGCTAACAGATCTGTTACTTTGACTGTGAAATTAATAAGTCAGCACAAGTTTGACTAAAATAATCTGACCTAGCATGTCTAATAAGCAGGTGACATGGCTTTTCTTATTAATTCCATTGTTTTGTCTGAATATTACTCCTCTAGTCTTATTTATAAGGTACTTCCAGTATGTTTCACACAGATCAAGGAAAACCCTAAATTTCATTAACTCTCATTTAAATTTTAATAACTTTCCAACTTTATCCCTATTTAATATACATTATACCTCATATAAACAAAGTCAATACAATAATAAATGAGGGTTAAATTTGTATATCCATACAAAAAATTTCTCTCAGTGCCTTATAAATATGACCAAAAAATATGTTTTCTCTCTACCCTATAAATAGGACTAGAGGAGTATCTCTAAAAAAATTCTTACTCTGAAAAAAATTCTAAGAGCCGAAGAGAGCATTTACTGAACAGAGAAAACAAAGCAGTGGCAGACGAAAAAAATTCCACATCACCTGCTTATTAGACATGCCAGGTCAAATTATTTTGGTCAAATTTGTGCTAACTCATCAATTTCACAGTCAAAGTAAGAGATCTGTTAGCATAGGATACCGGTGCACCATTTTAATTACTTTGAGGGCAAAATTGGACCATAAATTACTTTAGGCCACTGGGTGCACCTGGAAAAATACTTGGGGGTGCTGGATGCACCTTAACCCCAAAAAAATTCCACATCACCTGCTTATTAGACATGCCACGTCAGATTTTCTGGTCAAACTTGTACTGACTCATCAATTTAACGATCAAACTAACAGATCTGTTAGCATGGGATACAAGTGCACCAATTTAATTACTTTGAGGGCAAATTTGCACCACAAATTACTTCAGATCACTGGGTGCATCTGGCTAAATACATGGGGGTGCTGGGTGCACCTTAACCCTTATAAAAACTCATTAATAATAACAAAATCTTATAACTGAGATTGATCATAATATTATTTTTACCTCTTATTTTAACATAAAATCTAGTTTATAGTTTCATTAGGAAAGACCCGAACTTGTACACATGGGCTTGTTAACGACAATGGAAACATTGAAAAGTAGTTTTTGAATAATGTTTTATAAATATTCCCTCTATTTTTTAAAACAAAAGCTAATTGATTAATTTGAATAAATTAAAAACACTAATTAATTTAGTTATTTGTAATAACTAAGTGTTGTCTTTTCTAAAATATTCTTACTAATCATGTGTATTAGAACTGCCATTTACTTAAACCTTTTAATATGTATCAATACTACAAGGATTAGTTTCGAAAAAAAATAAATAAGAGAGATAAAAATTGATTATGATTTTATATTTAAGATCAAATTAAATATGAAATTAGTGTTTATATTAAAAACCAGAGACAGTATGTAAAAGAAGTCCCAATAGTCACAAACAATGACATAAGCGACGAAGGGTTGGATTGGTCATAATTCATAAATGGGTGTACTGTGCTGCGCCCAGCGTCCGACGAGCATCATAAAGAACGTTTTGTTGAAGGCAATGAAATTAGAATTGGAATAATCCAAAAGAATTAGTCCTCCGACAAGTGATAGTGTGACACGACGGATGCCGTGATCTTTCAGATACACCGTGTCCATTATGGCTGTTACTTCCACATCAGCAACCCGCCACGTCAACTAATCTCCTTTTATTTCCCTCTCTCTTTTTTTTAATCAAAAGTTGACTCAGAGTCTTACTCTTCTCGCGGTGGTCATCTTGCCCTGTTTTAATTGTTTGACCAAGTTGTGATCAGGCAGATTAATCTTTGAAGAATATTGTGGCTAAATATTATGAATAATTTTTCCTGCCGTTTATATTTATTTTATCCTAAGTACAATAAATGATTTTAAAATTCAAAGTCTTCTGACCTAGATATTTTTGTCTGAATTTTGTAATTATTGAAGAATAAAATACTACCATGGTCCTTAGTATAAGATCTAAATAAGTAACTTGTAAATATTAAAGAAATTAATTAAATTAGTTATTTGTAATAATTAAGTTGTATCTTTTTCAAAATACTTTTATTAATCATGTGCATTAAAACTATCTTTCTTGATAGAAATCTCTTGACATATGCAATGGATTATCACTTGATAGCAAAATGAAAAATATAGGAAAAATAAAATACAATGAGGTCCCCTATTTAAAATAAAACTAAATTAAATTACAAAACTATAATTAGTTTTTATATTAAAGACATAAGGTAATAACATACTTTGAGTTTCTTTGCCCGTAAGTTGTTGCAATGTGATCCTCACTTATGATATTTTTCTTGTTTGATTTGAAAAGAAAGTACTACCTTCGTTCATTAATATAAAAGTTAATTTGACTTTTAATTTGACCCTAAATATAAGATCTTAGTCTATTTTGTCTTTCATATTTAACTACTCCTCCGGTCCTTAATATAAGACCCATTTAACTAATATGATTAGATTAAAGAAGTTAGACAAGTTAGTTAATTATAAGAAAAGTGACACATTTTTTCTAAAAGACCATAATTATCTTTCTTAATACCCCCTCTCCCTCTTCTACATGATTATGGTTGAGGCAGTATCAATTGGGATAGTTTAGAGAAAATTAATAAATATGAAAAATGGATCTTACATTTAGAACCAAAACTAACCTAAGAATTGGGTTCTATATTAAGGACCGGAGGAGTATTTTTTCAAAGTAGTCATTGTAATAGTTACACATGTTAAATATTCCATCAAATTGTAATTCTAACTAATACACATGATTAATAAAAATATTTTAAGGAAAACAACATCTATTATCACAAATAATTAACTTAACAAACTTACTTAATCTATTCAAATTAGTCAACTAGTTCTTTTATTAAAGATTAGAAGTAGTATAAACTATGTAGGATTTTGGAGTTAATTTGATTTGGTTCTCTTAAGGAAAGCATTTTAAACATGTCCTTTTTCCTTCTCCTTTGTTGTGGGCTATTAATTCCATCCTTAGTAGGTTGTCAAAGTACTTAGATTTATAATAGTCAATGACATCTCATCCAACAGTATTAAAACCAAGTGTAGTTGACAAAAATTTAATCGGTATTGCATGGAAAAGAATAAGTTCAAATCTCACTACTAGTATAAGAAATTCCAAATCAAACATAAGTTTTAAAAAAAAAACATAAAAAGAATTAGCCGCGCATAAGGTTATGAAACCAATACAATGCGCGCTAGTCCAATACGTACAGAGGAAAACAACCTAACAAAAAAGACCAAACTAAATTAATACTCTCTCCGTTCCTTATTATAAGAGACAAATAACCGAAGTACGTTGATTAAAAAAATAGTTAAAATTAGTTAAGAACAATTAATGTGTAAAAAGTATAATTTTTTTTCAAAAATGCCCTCATTAATAAGGAGAGAGAGCATGAGAGAGAACAATTAAATTATTAAAAGAAAGAGAAGTGGGACGGAGAGAGAGTATGAGTTGGAGATAATAAATATGGGTAAAATAAGAAATCAACACAAAAAAATAGAGACAACTTTTAAATGTCTCTTATATATAGAAACATGCCATAAGCATCAAATGTCTCTTATAATAAAGAACGGAAGGAGTATATAAGAGTGGATGGAATGAAAAAAAAATCCAAATTATTAAATTAATAAGAGTGGAATTAGAATGTAGAACAAGGAAAAGGAGTCACCGAAAATAAAACAACGTTAGATGTATAATTTATTTGAAGTGTTGAAACTTGATCACAATTTACCTTGATAACATCAAACATTCCTTATTTGACTAAATCCTCTACTTTCTCTTAACTAATCAATCTACCAAGTCTCACTTTTCTGGTTTCTTTCTCCATGCCCTATTTTCTCATTATTACTCAAACTGCCACTTATTCATTCCATCCATCCAACTTCCACACAATTTCTTTACTCTTTTTTTTGGAACTTGCTGCGTAGCCAACTAAATGTGATCTCATTACTTAAATTTATGAATTTTTGGGTAACATATTTTACACTTTTGAAATTTGATAATGGTTTTTTAAGTTTCTGTAAATATTTATTTTCCTAAAGGAATATAATTAATCAGTGATGACAAACTTCTCAAAACTTTTTGCGTAATTTTTTTTTTTTGGGTTTTTTAAACATTAGGAGAGTTTGAATCTTTTACTTCTTACCCTCTGAGTGAATATGCCGGATCTTCTTATTGTTAAATCGCATTTAAGTAGTTTTCCTAAAATTAACCACAAAAACGTTTTTATAAAGATAATTTAAAAGTGTGTAACAGGAAAATAGTTTGGAACCTCTCCTCTTCCCTTCTTTTTTTTTTTTTTCTAACCATTAGATTAGTATATTTTAACGGTTTAGATTTAAATTTTTTAATGAACTATTTATAAAAAAATTTAAAAACATTTAGTGTATTTACAAATCATTAGGATTAAATTTTAATATAGTCTATAATTTATTATTTATTTATTTTTATAATTTAATATTTTAATAGTTTTGAAAAGATTTAAATCTAAACTGTTAAAATATTGATCTAATGGTTAAAAGAGAAAAAAGACGAAAGAGGATGGGAAGAGCGGAGAAGAGGTTCCAACCCAACAAAAATAACACAGGAAGCGGCCTTTTTTTTTTTTTTTAACTAAAACATAAGTATCTTCGTGTTGGAGGCAATCCTATTTGAGACACAGTTGCGCACTAAATGTGTACATCTCTCCTAGCAGGGATTCAAATATTAATTCGTCATGTTGTGAAGGATTAGTTCTTTCCATTAGATCCAACCTCTGTTAGTTAAAGCTGCCATTTTTAGCACGTGGTTATTGAGTAATGCACATGTGAGGCACGGTCAAGAATCGTGGGAGAATTGTTTTCCCCATTTCTCCATTGGCATCCGGCCCTACGAGCACCCGACTAGTCCGATTCGTGGGAATATGCAGGGCCTTGAAGACCAGTCTTGAATTTAGCTTCGTTTGATGAATAATATATTTAAAGACGGAATTACTGATACACCCCAATAACAACGTCTACCTTGTATAACCAATTCTGCTTAGTGCGTGATATGTGCGTTGTTGTTGTATTTGCAAGACGTAGAAAATGGGAGAACAATATTAAAATGCAAGAAGGTGACAAAGAAGACCAGGGTCAAGTTTAAACATGTTGAAACTGAATGGATTCACTTTTTTTTTTTTTTGACCATGGGAATAAATTCACTTTTTGAAAATCATAAAAGTTGATGAGGAGACGGTGACGTCCTCCATAATGGGATGGCTCGTATGAATATCAACCACCCCACTAGGCCATAACCTTCATGGGATGATTTCAGCCGGCGCACCTTCCGCACATTCTTCACACTTATCTATTTTTTTTTAAATTAGTTCTTGTAATAGTTACACATGTTAAATGTTTTATTAAATGATGGTTCTAGTTAATATACATGATTAATAAGAGTATTTTAAATAAGACAGCATCTGTTTATTACAAAGAACTAATTTAGTAATTTTTTAAAATTTGCTCAAATTAATAACTAGGAGGTAGTATATTAATAATGACATCAAATGTTTGATTCATGGAATTGCTTACGTTTGCACATGGCAATTTTTCTATCAAAAAAATTCAGAAGGATCTGTGCCTCGTTCTCTCTCTCTGTTTTTTTTTTTTTTCCCAATCAACATTCAAAAGCCTCCGGTTATTTGTTTGTGGCTCTTTTCAGCCTGAAACGAAATGGATTGGGCGGCTGATATGGACTGTGGAGGGATGGACAAGACCAATATCCAACCAACCACTTGTGTCTTAGCTAGTTCCTCCTAATGTGATACATGATGATTTAAGATTTGAATTCCTACCAAGACAAGTGTCAACATTTAATGTCAGATAATGCCTCAAACAGAATTGTCTTTAATAGAAGGATATATGTGCCTAGTAAGAAAGGGGAAAAAAATCCATATCCAAACACCTCTGATCGTTAATATAAGATACAATCTGTAGTTGAAATTCAACACGTTCATTGAAGCCTTTTTAAAGATTTAACAATGTCATGTCATTTTAACAATTATTTTTCAAAATAGATACCGAAGAATCACCAGTAATTTTCTTACGAGGTCCCCACGATATCATTTTCATAATCCCAAACCGTGAAATTGGAAGGAGACGGAAAAGAAAAGTATATCCATTATAAGCAAGCGAAAACAATCAACAGAAGTCCACAAGCCTATGGAACCCGGCCCATTAAAAAAAAAAACAGAACAAGACAAACAGTTGGATTGCTCTGTTGCTTTGTTGTAGTGGAGGTATTATAAACGGGATTCACAATTGAGAGAAGCTTAAAGTTGAGTTGTGGACATGGTGAAAGCCCATTGGGATGACTTGGGCTAATTGGCCCAACTCATTTTTGTTTATATCTATATCAAGCCCATAAAAGATTGCAAAAAAAAGGGAAGAGAGAAACCAGGATTTCGCCTTACCCACTTTCCCAAGTACTCAAATGGTGGATGGTTTTAAATATAAGATTTATTTTATAATGTATTATTTTTTATCTGAATTATAAGATTTTATTTATAAACTATAAATGAGATTTTATAATTAGAATAGGAGGTAGTAATTTATATTAAGAATTATTGCACTTACATTTTTTTATTATGCACCCTTTTTTTTTGGGTTGGTGGGATATCAATGTAAATTTTAATTTTTCTTAAACATTGTTGCATTCTGCACTACTAATGCTACTAATCTACTAAAATGTAAGAATTATTAAACTTTCATCAAATGAAAATGAACAGTGTTCTTTATATGAAGAAATGCGAAAAGAAATAAAAATTTATATGAATGTAAATTTTAATTTTTCTTAAACATTGTTGCATTCCGCAGTAATAATACTACTAATCCAGTAAAATGTAAGAATTATTAAAATTTCATCAAATGAAAATGAACAGTGTTCTTTATACGAAGAAATACGAAAAGAAATAAAAGCATCCAACATAAATTATCCATATGACAAGTTAGGAATCACCAACATTCAACTTCAGATATTTTAGAACATTGGCCTATTTAAAATGACGATAAATCAGTTTTTTAATCATAATTTATAAAATATATGATAAATAAAGAGAAAACTTTTATCTTGAATTACATAAATAATTCCAAATAAGCTGGAGACGTGTTAAAATTGATGATACTTTAAAGAACTTTTTTAAATTGGTTTTTTGTAAATTTTCTTTCACACTTGATTTTATATTCATACGGCTGTTTTTAAATGAAATTACTCAAACTCCCAGGGAAGCCCAAAGCCAAATCGGCTGCTTGTTTTCTTGTCCCGCGCGTTAATCCAATAATCAAGCTTCGTGTCCTCATCTATCCAACGATGTTTGGCAATTCTTAAAAATATTTTTAAAAAATATTTTTTCGATAAGTTTCTTAATATATTTATTTCACAAACTTAAAAACACTTTTAAAACTATAATTTGGTTTTTACTCTCTCCGTTTTTTATTATAAGAGACAAATAACCAAATTACGTTGATAAAAAAAACAGTTAAAATTAATTAAAGATAATTAATATGTAAAAAGTATAATGTTTTTTCTAACAATACCCTCATTAATAAGGAGAGAGAACATGAGAAAAAATAATTAAATTATTAAAAGAAAGAGAAGTGGGGGAAGAGAGAGTATGAGTTGGAGACAAAATAAATAAGGGTAAACTAGGAAATCAATACAAAAGAATAAAGAAAACTTTTAAGTGTCTCTTAATATAGAAACATACCATAAGCATCAAGTGTCTTTTATAATAAAAAACGGAGGGAGTACCTAAATACTTCCCAGATCTCACCCCTCATAGGTACGTTTACTCCTTTCTCCTCATTTTCTCTGGAATCACATCCCTTTCGAAATCTACAATTCGCAGCACATCGGCCTCTGTTGGCCTGCCTCCTCCCCTTTTGAAACCCTACTTTCCTGATTTTTGGGCGCCTTCTAGGAACACACTGACGAATCGGCTGTTCCTCCTGCATTTTTTAATGCTCGTTTCAATGTGCGTTTGTCGCCATATGTAATCGATACTTCGCATCTTCTTGCATAAAAATGCACAAAAAATGAGTGATCAAGAACAATAAAAGCTGCAAAAAAGGCAATGGCTCAGGAAAGCGAGGAGGAACAGCAAAAGCTTCTTCAAATGCAGAACATTTCACAGACCAAAAAGTTAGCAACATTAAGGAAGAAAACTGACATTATTCCATCATCATTGGATATCTGCATATATAAATACTACCTCCGATCCTTATTATAAAATCCCGTTTGATTTTTTATTTGGTCCTAATTATAAGACCCCAATCCATTTTCTCTCCCATATTTATACATTTTTTTCCAAGATAATCCTTCTAATAATGATAGTTCTAGCCAATATACTTAATTAGCAAGAATATTTTAGGAATGATAACACTTATTTATTACAAATAATTAACTTAACTTATTTTCTTAATCTCCTCAAATAAGTCAACTGGGTCTTATAATTAGGACCGGAGGTAGTATATATTTTAAGTGTACATTTGCTTCACAGGTCCCTAATGTTAACTCTTTCAAACTGAACACGTAGTAGTCCTTAGTCCAGAAGATTTATATGCTTCGTAGTGTCTTGTTGGCCATATAGTATTTTTCAGGGAAAATAATATCCTACACCCTGCGAAGACTCAATCTGTTAATCAGCCCATATCCTTCTCGGTTCATCCATGCACATATTGCATCGAAATTCAGAATTCAAATGATTCATGCACCTTGTCGGGTTGGTTAGGCAATTGATGAGCCCTAGACTACATCTCAGTACAAAAAGGACCATATTGAGCACACCAAACTCCATTCCCTAGAACAGTAATTTGAAACTTTCAAGAGACAAATCCTCCCAACTTGTTCATTAAATACTGCTCTTTTTTGAATATTCGAGAAGCCAAATCAAGCAAAACTTGTTACCAAAATAAAAATAAAGCCAAACTTTGCGGCCAAGAATGGACAATTACCAACTTGTTCACTAACCAAATATTGTGAATCATCCCAACACTGGGCATCTGCATACTGGTTTAAATCTTAGTTAGGCTTTCCTATACATTTGAAATTCTCCATTTTTGCATTCATTGATCTGTCTTTTATGGAGTATGATCGATCTCTTCGTTGAAACACAGCCTGCATTAATAATTATTTGTTAGAGCGTAGATAGAGGATTAAATATAACCTTCGACTTTGTCGGTGTTACATAGGTTTTTAATTTAGGAAGAGCATGTGATGGTGTGCATTTGCATATTTTCCTCAACCTAGGGGAATTATTTAATGTCCACTTGCATAGTCGAAATGAAAGAAGAAGCAAATGCATATTTTCCTAACCTGAGGGGAATACATATTTTCATATTTGCAAGTGGCTGGTTGCGTTCGGTTTCTTCTTTTTATGTGAATCGCATTTGATGTGTCCTTTATTTATTTTGTTTAATAATGAATGATGAGTTTAATATATTCAATCATGTCATGTCATATAATGGCTGTTTTTATTTATCTTTTAAGTGCGTTTAAATCATTAACCGTAGAAAATTTTTTATCATTATGTCATGCCTGAAAAGACAAAAATAAATCACTTTTATATGACGTGATGCATTGGAAATTATTGATGTTTTTTTCCCCACATGATAAGACGTTAGGTGGAGCCGGAAGTGTTGGCGTAGGGTTTTATTTTTCTGGCCAAAAACAAAAAACAGCAACCAAAAATGGACCCTTGTGGTGAGAGAAAATTAGAAATGCTTGTGATTAATTTTTAAGATTATCTTCAACCCTTCTGATCATATTTTTAATTATCTGTCTCCTAACAAATTGCAATCCCATCATGTCTATAAATAAAAGTAATTTTAGGAGAACAAAGTAACGCACACAAAAATAAGAGCAGAGAAGATAAGGGAGAAGCTTTTCGTACGTTTTGTCCAAATTAATGGGAATTAAACAACTTAATCACAATATCAAAAATATAAAAGCTTAAGATTCCGATCATGTTAAGATGAAGGACCCCTTTGATGAATCAACACAAAACTTTTGGGCAGAAATGAGAGAATGCTGTGATATACTACCTCCGGTCCTAATTATAAGAGTCAGTTGACTAATTTGAAGAGATTAAGGAAGTAAGTTGAGTTAGTTATTTGTCTTAAATAGGTGTTGTCTTTCTTAAAATATCCTTACTAATCAAGTGTATTGACTAGAATTATCATTGTTAGAAGGGCTAGTTTGAAAAAAAAGTATAAATACGAGAGACAAAATAGATTAAGATATTATATTTATTATCAAAATAAAAATCAACAGGATCTTATATTGAAGACCGGAGGTAGTATCTTAGAGAGGAAAAGTCAAACGACTCGTTCATCAAGATAAATGAACTTGTAGGAGCGGCTGAAGCAAAAGTGAGATGCCAAATTAAAGGCTAATGTCTAGAATGCTGGGAAAAGATCAGATTTTATTTTAATAAATAATAATAATAAAAGGAATCCCCAGTTGATTGGATTCATGTTGCCTCTCAACTACACACAACACACATGCATGTGTTGTGGGCATAAATGACACAACAACATGCTCACTCCCACAACAAGTCGCATCTCATCTCCTCCTTCATTCTCTTCTCACTTCTCACAAAATGCTCCTTTGTTGTTTTATGTTTGTGTGTGTGTGTGTGTAAACTTCGAAATAATGCTTGTGGATTATCTGCGAGTTGCATATTACAAATCACTTTAATATCCCAATCCAAATCTCTTTATTTTAGATTGTGTCGGAACCAATCCTTTTTTTTTCCCCCATTAAAACCTGCCCCCTCCCATTAATTTTTTTCACCAATCCAAGTTCGGTGGTAATTAAGCTTAATAATTCATTATTGGCCAGCATAATAATTCACCTATAGGACTAAGTCAACTGAAGAATAATGGGAGCACGAATTTTTATTGAATTATTTTAGCACAGGCAATGTTTTATTATATACTACTATAAATTTTTAAATAAAATTTAATGAACTTGGGTATAACATAATGTAAGAGATAATACCTGTCATGTGTATATCTTTGAGGCCCCTCGGCGTGGTTCACATTGAATTGAATTGAGTATGGTTTCAGGTGATAATTTTATATGGAAAAAAGAAACACGGAGCTTTCCGGAGAACAAGGAAGCATGTAACACGGCGTCGTATCAGCTGTGGCGGAGACGCGTGGGCAAATAGCAAACCGAAGTCATCTAAGCTAAAGCGAGTATTATTTACTTTACTCACATAGGCTCATTGTAGGACCGATCTGACCTGTCCTTAACCCCCACCGTGCGTTGTCGGAACAAATTGTTGAAAATCAAAATCCTCTAGCATTCTCAGCCAATTGTCCAATCCTGTGTCTGATATACTCCTTCTTCTTCTCCTTCTTTTTTTTTTTTGCTAATTAAAACAATATTGGACACTAAATGTAGACATCTCTTTCAGTAGAAATTCAAACATTGGTTCGTCACATTATGAGGGACTAGTCTCTTCTGTTAAGCACAATCCTCCTTGGTAACTGATATACTACTTCTAATTCTAACTATAAGAGCTAAATTTCGCATTTGGGCCTAACTCCTTTATTTCACAATATATATAGCAGTGCAATTATCTCTTATACTACTTTCAGTTTTTAATATAAGAACTAGTTAGCTAATTTAAATAAATTAAAAAAATTAGTTAAATTAGTTATTTGTAATAAATAAGTACTACCTCTGGTCCTTAATATAAGACCTTGTTTAAATTTTATTTTGGTCCTAAATATAAGACCCCAATCCACTTTATCTCTTATATTTATGTTTTTTTTCCAAAATAGTCCTTCTAACAGTAGTAGTTTTAGCCAATATACTTGATGAACAAGGATATTTTAGGAAAGGCAACACATATTTATTACAAATAACTAACTTAACTTATTTTCTTAATCTCTTCAAATTAGTCAACCAGCTCTTATAATTAGGATTGAAGGTAATATTATTTTTCTTAAAATATCTTTACTAATGAAGTGTATTTGTTATAACTATCATTATTATAAAGAGTATCTTTGGAAAAATTAGACAAATATGATAGTCAAGATTAATTGATGTCTTATATTTAGGACCAAAATAAAAATTAAATAAGCTTTTTATATTAAGACCAGAGGTAGTATTTAGGACTATAGGCCATACTTTCTCCAATCTTAAATACTCCCTTGGTTTTTAATACATGACATAATTATTGAGTTGATCCTGATCTTAAATATAATATCTCTTTTTTTTGTATTTATCAATTTTTTTATATTATTCATATTGATACTCCCTCAAAAATAATTAAGCAGGAGAAGAAGAGAAAATATTAAGAAAGATAAATATAGTATTTTAAAAAATATCATATTTTTTATGATTAATTGACTTAACTAACTTTTTTAATCTAGTAAAATTAATTGAATAGGTTCTATACTAAAAACCCGAATTGTATAAGAATTAAACAGTTAATCTATAGCCAGCTTTATTTTAACACCATTGGCAATAGCCACCGCAACTTCAAAGCCTGTCTGAACAGACCAGCCAATTTCATTTGTTCATGAATTATATCGTGCTTCTTGATGATGATGCTGTTCGTTTTAAGGAAGGTTTAAATGTTTCGTCTTATAATGTTAAAAATGAGTGTTAAAGCTTGCTCCTAAGTTAATATTTGCATAATTTAACTTTTTCCTTTTAATATAAATATAAATATGAGGTCTATTGGATTCAAGTATTGTCGGATTTAAAACCTGTATACACATGAACTTAGACCGAAGATTTCATATTTAAAAAATCATAATTTGTTTCACTACAATTAATATGCCTAATAATATATTATATATTTTTTATTATTCAAAATTTTAAATTAGATTGTAACTGCAGCTAAATAAATTTGTTAATGCTGGTGACAAGATCGAGATGGAGTGTGGAGAGGTTACATGTTGAAATTCACCAATAACAATAATTTTTTTTTATTAAATGAAGGTGGTTATATGAATCTTATAATGTTATTATACTCTATCAACTGTTAAATTTTAAATAAATTATTAATCAAAAGATCTCATTTAAAAATTTAATTGAATCTTTAAATCAATAAAAAAATTATTATGATAATTAATAACAAAAAAATTGTGAACCCATAAAATTGTCCGGCGAAACAATAATTAAAAATAGGATCAAATCAACGACCTATAAATTATTGAGTTTTATTGATTGATCCATGGAGATGAATCCAAACGCGTCAACTTCAAATATAGTCTTCAATTGAGGGTTCATCTTATCGTTTTTATACTGTTTTTATTTTTTAATATAAGAATTAGTTTAATTTTTATTTTAATTTTAAATATAAAACCTCAATCTAATTTGTATTTTATATTTATTTATTTTTTTCATAATACAAGTTTTATAGTAGTTATACTTGTTAAAGGCTTTATCAAATTGTATTAATAAAAATATTTAAAAAAATAATATATATTTATTATAAATAACTAAATTAAATAATTTTTTAATCTATCTAAATTTAATTAACTAATTTTTATATGGGGAATTAAAAGTAGTACATGGCATGTCGGAGCAGCACCATGGTCCCACACCGTCACGCGCATTGGGTTCTTCTTTTCGCAATTTGCAGTAACATTGTACTCATCAAAGATACATATCCTCCTTTTTTTTATTTTTAAAAAAGAAAAAAGGATAGGTGTTCCCATTTTTAAAAAAATAAAATGTCGATATCGAGGACATGTTTTTGTGAAAAACCACAACCAGTTGGAGACAATTCAACGGTAGAAGAAATTGGGGGTGGCAAATGTGGAGGTTTGTGTTTGGGTTCTTGTTCGTTTGGATAAGCCACGATGAGGTGGAATAACGTCACGTCCCCATCCAAACACGGCGGGCCACGAAAATAGTTGCTTCTCAATTATTTTGATGGAACAAGTCAACAACTGAATCATTGTCCTTTTTGTTTTTCCCCTTTTCCTTTTTTTTATTTAGGAAAAAATTATAAAATAGATCATAAAAATGAAAAAATTATATATAATAACCCGTTCATAAAATTGTTGTCATTTACTTGTTAATTATTATTAAAATCCATATTAATATTGTAATTGGTCTCTATTTGTAATTTTTCTATTACTAAAGTCTTTTTTTTAAAATGATTTTCCCTTCTCTTTAATACTCTAGCTTTATAAATAACTATTTTTAAAAGGTAAAGCTACGCTTGATATCTTTTTTTTTAGTGGTATAATTTTACTAACAATCACATTTTTTTTGTGCTTTTAACATCCTAATTTTATTTATAATGCATTCAGTATTCTAAAATTTAGGGTATAGGCTCCAAAAAAGAAAGATCATTAGTAAGAAAGTGAAAGAAAAAACGCGATGCACAAGGGAAAAACAAAGGCAGAAAAGGGTTAGGTCAAGAACCAGGTGGACCCGTATTAGCAGGAGAACAGCGATGTGTCTGTCACTGGAGCAAGACGGTTTGTCGCCGGGCGTTGAGGGAAGAAGCCGTAACAGTGATTTCGATAAGCTCTTCTAGTTGAAAGGTAAGAAATTCTAGCATATCGATAACAATGGTTAGAAAGCGTGTGGTGTGAGAAAACAAAAGGACAGTCTGGTTGAGCAATGCAACTGAAAATTTATGCTTTAATAGGATGTTTGCTTTTGTTTGTTTTTCATTTACTTGCTGTATAGCCGTTTGTTTGAGAGGTATTGTGCGTTTGATTCTTACCTATTAAATGCATTGATCGTCGCTCTTCTTGCATGGTTTGTGTTGAAGTATGCTCTGTTTTAATTTCTTCAGTGGGAAGATGGTGGTATGATGATGAGATGAACATTTGTTTCATTTTGTTGTATTCTGGACCATTAACCAGTTGGAATGGGCTTTCATCGTGTTGTTGTTGATCAATGTGTTCTTGTTGTATAGCCGTTTGTTTTTTGTTTTGTTTACTTTTATGCTCTGTTTTATGCAAAATGAAACGGTATTTAACTAGAAGACGAGATTGAATGAAAATTGCAAAAAACCATAAAATTATATAAGAACTTACCAAATCCCAGCTCACATTGCCCTTTGTTGCCATCGACGGACCTTTCTCGCCTTCACCAAAGTGGCTTTGTGGCGCCTTCACCTTTTCTTGCCCTTTGCTAAGGCTTTCTTTTAGGGGTGAGTATTTAGTTTTTCTATTCGATTATCGGTGATAACTGAATAATCAAATAGAGTAAATTTTAAATACTGAACCGAAACTGATTAACTGAATTAACCGAAAATTTCGGTTCGGTTAACTGATTAATCGAAATATATAAATATGAAAAATGATTTTAAATTAAAAGTAATAATAAAACACAATTACAACTATTAATTAATAAATATTTCATCATTCAATATGATTTATTATAATAATATTTATTATAACCATATTTATTGAATATAAATATATTTAAAAAGTTCACATATACCTACATATATATTTATTATGATAATATTTATTAAATATAAATATATAATATATTTATTTTGGTTATTCAGTTATAACTGATTTTTTTTCTCTACTAACCGAACTGAATACCGAAACCGAATTGTTTAAAAAATAAAAACCAAATATATAACTGAAAACCGAAATAACCGAACTGAAAAATCGAAATTAAATTCGGTTCGGTTCGGTTTTCAATTACGATTCGGTTTTGCTCAACCCTACTTTTTTCCCTTCGTCATAGTGCCTTCACTTGAGCTTTCTCCCTTCACCCTTCCCTGCATTAAGTGACCCTTCTGCCCTAATCCCTTTCTTTTTTTTTTTTTTTGAATGATAACTGAGCAACAAATAAAAGGAGAAAAGATGCCATTCCAAGCTAACTAAGCCTATTGTCCATCATCACTTTCCACCTCAAATCGTAGATGGGCAAGGTGATCAAAGACACAAAAAAATACTACTTATCTTATGAGATATCTTTGCTAAAAGATCTGCCAAGGGAATCCTCTCCCTATCTATATGACAAAAAATAACATGGCAATCCCTATGTATAGTTATTCTCACGCCATTCACTAAGTCTTTGAAAGGATAATTATCATCACATCCTCTAGTTGCCAGGTTAACTATCTCAATACAATCTGAGAACAGACAGATACTTCTGAAACTTTTAGCCCAGCATAGATTTAGGCCACGTAGGAAACCCATGAGCTCCGCACCCTTTCTTTTACTTTACAGGAAGAATCATGCGTGATTTTATTTTGTATGATGCGTTTTTAAGATCCGCTTTTCCTCCCTTTTTTTCCTTTCTTGCACATAAGATCCACATATGAGCCAGCTAATGCGTCCATCTCATTTGACTAACCAAGTTAGTGTCAAGTCAGACAAAGTTAACGGCCTGAAGTGATCAGGAACCAATAGTCAAAAACAGATATAATTTGAGGGATCAAATTTATAGGTTTTAAATTTCAGGGGCCAATATCAAAATGGGTCCAAATTTGAGAGATCAAAATTTGTATTAACCCTTAAAGAAATTAGTTTAGTTTGTTATTTGTAATAAATATGTGTTGTTTTTTCTGAAATATCTTTGTTAATCAAGTGTGTTTGCAAACATTCAATATAACAACTACTATAAAGACTATTTTTTAAAAGAAATAAATAAATATAAAAAATAAAGTGAATAAAAATTTTGTATTTATGATCAAATTAAAAATAAAACTAACTCTTATGTTAAAGATAAAAGGTAGGATGTGGTGTATAAAAAGTTGGAAATTTGAAAAATAATGAATGGGAAGGTCACCCAACAAAATGTTAGCTATATATAAAAGATCCAACCACCTTCACAACAGAAATCACAGCGAAATTACTCGGCTTTTTGACGTAGACGAAACTCGACTCGAGCGGGACGTGCGCGAAACTTGAAACAGAGTCAAGACTCGTCAACAGCGCCCGCACCCCCCACCTATAACCGTGTTTCAACTTCTTTCACATTCTGATCTTTTACTCTCCTCCTCCTCCCTTTTTTAATCATTCTCCTTCTAATTTTATCAGGACCCCAAATCCGCGTTTCAATTTTATTAATCATTAATCCTCTTCCACTCAGAAAACGGCACGAAACTGCGCAGCAAAAATCCAAATCTTTGCGTTCAGTAAACGCTCTGGTCTCCCCACTTTGCGTTGCCTTTCTTTTCCATGCCCACACGGATCACACACCCACTTGATATGGTTAGATATATATATACACACGCCATTTTGAGTTCTCTCGTTCATTAGTGCCTTCCAGTTTGCTATTTCCGTTTCCTTTTTTCTTAATTTGGCCTTCCTTCCTTCCTTCCTTCTCTGCCGCATAACACAATCTTAGGAATTTAGGGTCTGATTTTGAGTTTTGCCTTCATGGGTCTCACTCTTTCCCGGGTTTTGGCGTCTAGATTCCTGCTTCCCTTTTTTTCCCTTGAGAAAGTTGCTGGTGATCTCTTCCCCAAGCAGTTGGAAAGCATGATGTGCTTGGTCTCCCGCACCGGCAGGCATCTGCAGCGATACGACAAAGGCTGTCGCCAAGTAGTCGGGTGCGTTCGTCTCTCTTTGCTACTTCCTCTTCTTGGTTTCTGGATTTCTGTCCTTCAAATCCCTAATTTGATTTTTTTTTTCAAATGTTTTCTTAATTTGGGTTATTTCTCATGTTGCTAATAATTTGCGTTTCCGAGCGTGGATTTTGCCGTTAATCTGACTTGTTCAATGCCATTTTGAACTTGTGCAGATGCATTCCATACAGATACAGAGAAACTAATGTTGAGGGAACCCGTAAAGAGGAAATTGAGGTTCTTGTGATTAGTGCTCAGAACGGCCATGGAATGCAGTTCCCGAAGGTATTATTGTTTCTCCTCAAGTTGTAAAGCGCATCTTTTCCATGATACTTTGTTTCATGCTTTGAGTCCTTACATGTATGTGTATTGTTTTGCTTCATCAGGGAGGTTGGGAGATTGACGAATCCATGGAACAAGCTGCCAGGAGAGAGACTTTAGAGGAAGCAGGGGTTGTTGGCAATGTCGAAGTTAGTATCTCTATGAACACTTTTTTGGCTCCAGATTCCCAGCAATTAAGCCAATCTTGGTTTCTTACCTTTTATGTCTTGGATATTTTTGCAGAGTAAATTGGGTAAATGGAATTATAAAAGCAAACGCCAATCTACTGTACATGAAGGATATATGTTCCCTTTGCTTGTCAAGAATCAGCTTGAGGATTGGCCAGAGAAGAACATCCGAAAGCGAAGATGGGTAAGCATTCGTATGATTCAACTCCATTCATTATGCCAATTGCAAAGGAGATTTCACACAAATCTTTAAAGATTACAAATTATTTATTGATTGTCTTCATGATGTGGTTTTTCTAAAGTTTCATTGACTTGCATGGTGCAGTTGACTGTGGCTGAAGCAAAAGAAGTTTGTCCACATGCTTGGATGAAGGAAGCTTTAGATATATTGGTCACTAGGCAATCTCAAGTCAAGCGGAAATAGAGGAGAATGTCAAGTTAGATGTACATTGTTTGTATTCTCTCATGTTTGTGCAATTTCCAAGCCATGCAAGCACTGGGATATGACTTATCGGGACAGAAAATTTCAAGTGAGGGAGAGGGAATCAAGGTGCTGAAGTTCATGTTTGCTTAATTTCCTGTTGGTGCTACTGAAAGTGCAGCAATTGGAATACAAGTTTGTAGGGTGTAGTTGAGAGATCTTGCAACGGAAGTCAGCTGTAGATATACTAACTCAATTCATTCTTTCATTCTTTCTTTGTATTCTTCCAATCTGATTCTTTGTGTACAATACTGTCTGGCATCAATCATAACTCCATTCTTCTTCGGCTACCTGGCTTCTATTATGCTTGCTTCTGTTCTTGGCAAAATTCTTCTTTTCATGCTTATGTGAACGCGACAAAATTCAGGGGAGGGGTATATGGGATTTCTTCTAAGCAATTCTAATGGAGACTGTCTGATAAACATGGCTAACTATTTCTTTGGAGGCAAAAGATCTAACAATAGTCATGATGATTCTCTTGACGAGAAAAATAAGTTGATGACAGAACTGGTTTGAGAAAAATCTGCTAACAAATTATCGTTCATAAATCATGAACACGTAGCAGCAGATGAAGGCCTCAAAAGAGGCCAAGTCATGAAGGTTCTACACCAAGCACTGTAAGTTAAATGGAAAAGAGATAAGATATTATCATTAATGGGGTTTCTCTGAGACCATAGATTATCGATCCCCACCTAACCTGAGGAAAAACCAACGAGTACGTCTGATCTACGCTTAAAGGGAAACATGTGAGGTAAGAATGCTTTGGGAAGGCATAGTGGAATGATAAGAATCCCCAGTAAGCAGTACATAGATGATAAGGTTGCATTATTGCTTCATTCTGATTGGATTACTCAAAGCATTGAAAGAGATGTGTGGTGCCATAGATGTTGCAATCAATCATGGTAAGTGCCTTTCAACAAGCCAGTAAACCGGCCTAACGGGCAAAAATGACTTGCAAGTCGGTAAGAATATCGATTCATATCTTATGTGTTTATGAATTTTAATTTCATTGTTAGTTTAAGGACGTTGAGCTTGTTTAGTATTCCAAGTTGATTTTTCAGTCGTGAGGAGCCACTTTAGCTCAGCATGTGATGTTTCGGATGACTTGTGAGAAAATAAGCTTTTAGACCAAAAGTTAAATTGAAACCAGTATTTAACTTCTCTTCAGATTTGAATATTTTAAAATTGAGTTTTTAATATTTTTCTAAATAAGTTTTTTTGTCAAACGAAATAAACCACATTACAATGATAAATATTCAGACAAACTTCAGTATATAAAACTAAAAAAGTGCTTGGGAACTAAGAGAATGCTTTTTAAAAATATTTTTTTTTATAAATCAAGAGAGACTTTTCTATATATTTATTTTGTATATTATAAAATCATTTTTAAAATTATGGTTGCTAAAACAAAAATCACTTTTTACGAGATTGATCACAAAAGCCTTTATTTGCGGACAACAGCACATAGCCAAGGAAAGGTACAAGTGCATAGTGGGAATAGTGTCATGTGGAAAACTGGGAAGAAAAGCGATTGGTGGAAAAGCAGGACATCTAGATTTTCCTCCTTGTGCAGTCAGTCCTTCACATGCTTATGTTCACGTGTACAATTTCTCTCCCAAGGGATCCAAGTACGTCCATTTTTTGCAACTAACTAATATAAGGCCATCAAGTCACCAATCTCTAAAAACCTCAAGTTTTAATTCAAAAGCTCAAAAAAAAAAAAAAAAACATTGCTTCGCATGTGCTCTTCTTTAATTCATATAGACAAGAAGTCAATAATAATTGATTGCGCCACATGTCAAGTTGGGATCCTTTCAATTATGAGAATGATGTTGAATAAATATGCTTTGCATAAATAAATAAAATTTAAGTCAGTATTATTCTAAATATAATTTAATTAAGAGGACCTTGATTTCGATAGTTAAAACGAGTTTCTTTTGAGCCCGAAAATAACATTTTCTAAAATTTAATTATTTTTATTTTTGGAATTTTATTTTGAATGTGTTTGGTTGTTGATCACTTCTTACTCTTCAGCTTTTTGTATCTGTTATAAATTATGACATGTTCCTACTATCATCTATTTGATAATGTGCCCATTGATTTTGATGAAAAAAATTATACGGCAACTGGCTTATTGTTGTTAAAGTAAATTATACACATCTTTATATTTTTATTTAATAAAAAATATAGCAAATTCATTTTGCAATTTTGAAACTTTTCCTTAAATATCACACACTTATCCTGCCTTAAGTAAAATAATTAATACTATTTTAAGTTCTTAATATAAAATCTTGTTTAACTTTTATTTTGATAATAAATATAAGACTTAAATCTACTTTGTCTCCCATACTTATTTATTTATTTTTCAAGATAGTCTTTTTAATAATGGTAGTTCTAGCTACTACCTTCGGTCCTTAATATTAGACCTTATTTGATTTTTATTTTGGTCCTAAATATAAGACCCCAATCTACTTTGTTTCTCATATTTATACATTTTTTTCAAAGTAGCCCTTTTAATAATAATAGTCCTAGTCAATACACTTGATTAGTAAGGATATTTTAGAAAAATAACACCTATTTAGGACAAATAACTAACTCAACTCACTTCTTTAATCTCCTAAGATTAGTTAACTGGTTTTTATAATTAGGACCGGAGGTAGTAATAAACTTAATTAGTAAAAATATTTTAAGAAATACAATATTTATTTATTACAAATAATTAACTGAATTTATTTTTTTAATCTACTCAAATTAATTAACTAGTTTTTATATTTAGGACCTGAGATAGTAGTAAAAATGTAAACAGAATTACATTTAAATAGGGCGAACTCTGGGCTGGAGCCCCGTTTCTCATTTAAAAATGAAAAAAGAAATTAATAGAGTGAGCTCCATGCATTGAGAGTGTGTGTTTTGTGGGATCCCAGAGCCCAACTATCAGGTTTTAATGGGCCTTCGGCCCAAACGATTCCTCAAAAATCAGTTTTTGGTCCATCTTCAAAATTTGAATTGGCCACTGAATTGACTGTACGACGACGATCTCAGAAACAAGAAGGAAATCATTTCCGTTGCCGTTGAGTTCGGCATTGCCTGAATGAACGAAGACGATGGTAGCGAAGAGCGACTACGAGATTCTCAGAAATGCACGCGTCTTAGAGAATCAGGTCTCCATTTCATCATCTCTTTTGCGCGCGACACTATTCTCCTTCTAGCATCTTTCTTATGTAGTAATTTGGTAATTGCAGGCTCGATTAGCCTCTCTGGGTCTTCACAAAACAATCTCTGAGCTTCGAGACGCAAAAACATCTGCTAAATCAAAAACTAAAAGAGCCTGGAATAAAAAGTTTTATGCAGCCGCTCCTTTACGTCGCTCTCAGAGAATCAACACAACCGAACTCAATGGAAACGGCAGCCACCTTCCACTGCGACGATCTCAGCGTTTAAGAGGGAGTAAAACCGACCCTTCGTCCCCCAAAGAAGGTTTTAATTTTTTGTATTTTTCTTTTGGCCTATCTGTGAACATTGAAAGAATAGGAACATTGAAGCTCTAATGATGCTTTTTTTTTTTTTGTGGTGATACACTCTGATTTTTCTCTGTTGCTTGCGATAGAGAAATTATATGCATCTGAAGATGAGGAAGATCGTCTTCCGAGTGATTCAGAAGAGAAGAGACCTGCAAATGCACCGTTGATTAAACTAAGGGGTGTAGAACTTCAACTTTCTGCAGAAGCTTCGGCTGTGCGCTGCAATAGCAAGGGTAGAGGCAGTGTGTACAACCCTGTATTTGGCATATGCTGCCATTTCTGCAGGTGTTCTCTAACCTTTATCACATTACTTTGTAAAACATGACATTCTTAGCAGTTATCAAGCCCACTGCTTAGTAACATTGTAGGTTTCTGCATTTGTTTTGGTGTTATTTTTGGGGTGTTGGGGGCTGCTATTCAGTGGATTGATCTATATTTCCCAATTCTTGTTTCTTTGTGGGTTGCTTCTTCCAAAGTAGGCATATGTGTCATGGGTTTTTCATAATCAGCCATTGTACACACGATGTAAGGGTCACAACTCACAGTCACAAATGATGTGGTTCAATTACAAAATATACTGTCGTGAAATGGAAATGTCGCATAGTGCATTTAGCTCCTTCTGCTATGCCATTAACCCATAACAGTTTAACTTGGAATGAGGACAATGCAATGGAAATGCACGCAGGCAAAAGAAATTATGTGGTGAAGAAGACTGCAAAAGATGTGGCTATTTTGATGTAAATGAGCCGTGCCTAGGTTAGATTTAGAATTGCGACTTCTTTTGCATTCTATATTAACTCCTCATTTCTTAAACACTTACCATGCATATTTTAAGCAGGAAAGACTGATTGTTCTGCATGCCACTCTAGTACCGGTGTTTTCTGCAGAGCATGCCTCAAGGTTCGCTATGGTGAAGGTGAGTAGCAAGTGGCTTAGCTAAACATGTAAATGAGGGGAGCAAATTAAGAATATATCGGAATAATAATACTGGTGTCATATTTATTTATTTATTTATTTATCTGGTGGCCCCAATTTATGTGAAAATTCATCTTACCTTTTCCACTTATGTAGCTATAACAGCTATAGAGGTTTAGTTTAATGCTAAGAATAGTGCTACATTTTCCCTACGCTGTAGAAGTAAAATATCTGATATCCTAAACCCTGTGTCTAAGTTAAATAAGCTTTACTCAGATTGTGGTATCATAGTTTACGAACTCTATTATGCTTTGAAAGAATTGAACTCTTCCAAAATAATGCCATATCATGGATATGAAACTGTCTTTTATCTTTTACTCTCAACGTTAGAATTGGAGGAAGTGAGAGAGAACAAACAATGGATGTGCCCTCATTGCATAGAAGCTAAAGGAATTAACCCTTACTGGATATGCAACAGGTATGCCTTCTAAATTTTAACCTCCACATGTAGTTATTTTAAGTTGGATGTTGTCCGTACTAATGCATTCTTGTTTATGTTGAATTTTTGTTTATAGCTCACTATGCCTGAAGAAACGCAACATAGCTCCAACTGGAATTGCAATATTCAGAGGTTAGTTCTTCTGTTTTTGATTTTATGCTTACCATTACTTTCTATTGCCTTATGTAATAGTGTCTTTGTATTGTTTTTGACATTCTTTGGGTATTTTCCCCCTTGGATTGGTTGAAATATAGCTCGCCAAATGGGATATGAATCAGTGGCGCATTTTCTTATGGATGAACTCAAAAGAAAAGATCCAAAAAGATGCAAAACTTGAAGGATACGCGTGTAATGTGAGATCAAGGTTTGATAGGGATTTTAATTGGCAACTAATTCCTAATGATGGTGACTTTTTATATTAGTCTTCCATAAGTTGTCTTGATTTTTTTTTTTTTTGTGGTCTTAACAATTCACTCGCAAGCACTCAGAGTACACACAACCGGCAAAAAACCATTTTTAAACGCCAAATTACTTAAAAATAAGTTAATTCAGACACCCTTTGACTGCGTTCTCTTAATTTAAGTCGAGCCAAAAGCTTGGAAGAAAAGGAGAAGCCGAAGACGGACTAACGGGCCAGACTAGTGTACTTGGACTAAATGGCAGTCAGGCCTAGCCCTTGACGGTGAAAGTTGAAACTGATTTCTTGATTATACTATTTGTATTGAATCATCATAATTACATAATTTCATTTGAAAGAAAGTCTGATACAGCTTTTATCAACAAAAAAGAAAGAAAGAAAGAAAGAAAGTCTCATGTAGAAATTAATAGAATAGAGTGATCTGTAAAGTTTATAAGAGATCATATTGATAAAAAATTATAAATGATTTCTTTTAAAAGTTCCATAGAATTCGTTCTAGCCTCTTAATCTAGAAAATAATCCTTACAGCTTACATTTATTTCCTATACATATGCTCTTATTTTATTATAAAAATCTCACCCTCAAGCCTATTTGACTTTCTAGGTCACCTATCCCAGCACAAACACAAGACACACACACACACACACATTAATTTTAACAAAAAGAAAATATATATAATATGGGCTGACAGTTCACTCCTAATGGCCAGATGATAATTTTAACAAATCAGAACGAAGGTGCAAGAATCCTAATTTCTTTTAAAGAAAAAACAACAAGGTTAGTACGTTATCATGCTAGTAATTCTAGGGAGTTTGTTACAACAGGCTATGGTAATTGAATCTGTATTTGATTTAAGAGGTGTTTTAAAAAAGTACTTTTACGATAAAATTTGTTTTTTTTTTGTATACTTACATTTTATATCATAAAATTACTTACAACCAACTCATCCAAACACCTCTTAGAAGGATGGAAAAAGGTTCTTTGCCTGTGAAAGTGTGACATGTGTGGCAGACATTGAGACAAAATTCCATTGGAATTCACCATTTGAACAAATGGGAGGTCACTGATTGGTTGGATACATATATAACAAAATGATACTTACAGCAAATGAATAAAGATCGAAGATTCACCAATAATTTTTAGAGTAAAAGCTTCAACGAATAATGAATGGTATTTATATATCGAAGAGGTTTTTGTTTCTTTTAGGGGGTGTTTGGAACACTTCAAAAGTGCTTTTAAAAAATATTTTTCTGCAAATTGATATAAACTTATTCATATATTTATTTCATATATCGTAAAATTACTTTTAAAATTATGATTTAGTTTTCACTTAAATGCCTTTTTAATTAAATAAGGGCATTTCGGTCATTGAGCCATTAAACTTAATTTTAAACGATGCTTTTATGGCCCAAGTGATGTTTCAAAAATTTATAGGCCCTAAATGACACTTTCTTACTTCCAAGAGTCCTGGATGCAATCCTCGGCTCGTGGCCATTTTAAGATTTCAAACATATATATTCATATATGAATCACTTTGGTTGGAGAAAACTACTAACACATAAAAAGTTAAACTTTATTCTCAGCAATGAGGTGTAATGACATTTACAACAAACCAAAAATTAATGATGACCAATAATCTTCAGAGCAACTTCTGAATAAAGAGTGATTTTTATATACTGAAATATTGGAAACAGAAGATCACACTTAGAAATAAAACACTGCAAATTTCATTGGGGGGGAAAACAAGAAGAAGAAAAGAAAGCCAGCTAACGATAGCTACAATGAGAGAGCACCAATTACAGCTGCGACGGCGAAGGCTGATGATAGATCATCGGATTTTGGACTTCTGGGCTCAGCCATTTCATCGGAAGGGCTTTGGGTTTTGATTTGGTTGTGAAAATAAACAGCACAAGTAAATAAAACGCCGGCCAAAGGAGTATTATTATAATAATAATAATAATAATCCTTTTGGCTGCGTTTCTCCGGTAATATAAGTAATCCTCCCTTTCTCAATTTTACATTCCGTACGTATTCCTCCATAGTCTTCCCTCTCACCAATTGCATCCTTCTCACTGTGAGAGAGCTGAAAAAATGCCAACTTAAACTGGAAAAGGAAGCCTCATAGGGAGTTTTTACTTGTTCTTCATAAGGAATTGTTCTCATTTTTAACTCATTAGTAAATTTTTGAGCAGACAAAATATGCCCCATTTGTTTCCAAATATAACCAAATTTTCTTCTTGTATCATTTGAAGAGCGGTCCCTTGATGAATAGTATAGAAATTCCTTGATATACGAATCAAAGCTGTTACCAAATATGACAACATTACGTAATAGGTTTGGTTCCCAATTTGCTTTTAAGAGGTTGTTGTATAAACTCAGATCGCAGTGTGGCATGAAGAACATAGTTGGTTTCATGGCTTGCCTCCTTCCATCTTCGTTGCAGTAAAAGACAGAGCAATCAAGAAATTCCAAGACTTTGATTTCAGTACTTGAAAGGATAGGATCAAATACTTCTACCTCCCCAATCCAAATGAAATCTCTTTTCATCAGTATTGCAAGACTAAGCTGTAATATAGAAGTCATGTATTCCGAAATACTGCCAATGCCATAAATTATCATTTGCATTTTTGATTCTGATGCCAAAACCTTTTGTATATGTTTAGAAATTGGTGAACTTTGTACCTCCTTCCGAAAGTCATGATAAAATTGCGAGGTCTCAAGTTCACTTATATTATCTTCCATTATGCGCCTCAACGCTTGTACTCTATCATCATCAATTCGTTCATCTGTTGGATGCCATTTTGTGCCGGTTATTGTTGATGTTGTCATTTATCCTTGATTTGATTTGTTTGAGTTGTTCCCAGCTAAAAGAATAAACAAAAGTGATGAAACATATTTATATGCTATTACCTCCAGTCTTTAATATAAAAGCTAGTTGATTAATTTGAAAAAGTTAATAAAACTAGTTAAGTTAGTTATTTGTAATAAATATGTGTTGTCTTTCCTAAAATATTTTTACTAATCAAGTGTATTGGCCTAAAACTATTATTATTATAAAGACTACTTAAAAAAAAAAAGAATAAATGTGAGAGATAAATTATATTGAAATCTTATATTTATGATTAAAATAAAAGTCAAACAAGTTTTTATATTTAAGAATGGAGGTAATATATCATAAGAAACAAGCAATTACAAATTACTTATCTTAATAATATTCATTAACACCTCATTTCAAAATAACAGAAAAATATATTTGTGAAGCCAAATATCGAATATAGTAAACATTCATCCATGGTCTTTAATTTTACAGGCTGTGTGCAGTTATGACAATTGTTGTGATAAAAGAAATCCAAGTGTACGTAGTCTTACTTTTGGGAAAAAAATTAATGTTTTTAGAAAATTTTAATAAAAGCAACATATATGTGCGTATGAATAAGTAAATAATTACCTTGACTTTTATTTGGAAAGTTTGGTCAAGTTGAAACACAGCAAATCCAAGCTTCTTCAGATGAGAATATCAAGTATGAGACAATCTGAAACAGTATTCAGGTTAAAATCAGGAGACAATATTTTGAGTAACTTATTAATTTATATACATGAGTTGAATTTAAATCCATTTAAGTCTTTATCATATATTTAGGATATCAAATAATAGATTAAATTCTAATTTAATTCACAAATATGATTTAAATTTAAACTTATTGAATTAAATCTTATAATTTTGAGATTATTCAAATAATATAAATTAAATCTCTTATTTGACTTATATTATATTTAATTAGGTAAATAAATTTGTTAAATATCTTGGCCTATCAAGGGCCAATCTAAAATCTAACAAACAATTTACAAGAAATTAGATTATAGTTGAAGATAATGAAGAATTCCAACATATATGATTGGTTATATCCTATATAAATATATATATATATATATATATATATAAAACCAACATAGATGGTAATTGTTGTTGAATTTGATTTTTTTTTTGTTTTTTGTTTATGGCGCTTGATGTTGGAAACATATAAGGGGAACGTGTTTTTAACTGCTGGAAATTATGATAGGTGAAGCAGACCTTTACGCTATGTTTGGCTCGACGGAGGGAAGGGGAGGGGAGGGATTTTAATCAAGGGAAAGGGAGGGGAGGAAAGGGGAGGGTAGCTATAAAGGGGAGGGGAGGGAGGGATTTTAATGATCTCCTGTTTGGATTGATTGGAAGGGAGGGGAGGGAGCAATTTTAATAATACCTTATTTTGTTCTAAAAAATTGACTATTTTAGCCTCATAAAATTTAAATGAATTTTCTCACTTTTTATTTTGTTAAGATATAACTATATATATATATAATAAAATTCACTAATTTTGATTTACAAGATACAGTCACACACTTATAGAATATCAAGACAAAAAGTCACAAGTGATAGATTTCAATCAAAGAAAAGACCTTGAAGGTGAAAGAAAATACTAACGGCCTCTTAGAATTAGAAGAAGAGAAAAAAAGTTTACAAATGCTCACTAATTTTGGAGATAATTATCTTAATAACCTCTTATTAGATGCTCAAAAGAACTCTCTTATGTAGAAATGTTTATGACTGATTAGAGGTTAACAAATCGAAAGGGCATATAAGGAATTAAAATATCATTTCTCACCTCCCCTCCAAAAAACCCCACTTTTGGAGGGGAGGCTAGAAGGGAAGGGGAGGGGAGAAGAACCCCTTCCCTCTTTAAAAAACATCTTAACCAAACGAGGGGAGGGGAGGAGCTCCCCTCCCCTCCTAAAAAATTATACCAGCCGAACAAGGGGAGGGGAGCAACTTCTCTCCCCTCCCCTCCGAAAACCCCGTACCAAACATAGCGTTAGATGAACCATGATTATTTATCTCATGGCTAACACACATTTGTTATGAAATTAATTTAATTAATTTTTTTAATATTTAGAAATTAGTTGTCTACCTATTACATTTAAAAATCAGAAGAGGTAGTTAGGGTAGTGAATTACACCACATATATTCATCCATTTAGGTGTGTGTATGATCACTTTTACAGGTGGTCTGCAGCTCAATCGGGGTTCTTTGCTTCTTCATCACAACGAAGTAGAGTCAAAGCACGACTGTAAAATGAAATGCCAAAAATATTTCTATGGATACCCAAAAAAGAGAGAATAAATTACCTTTTTTTCCTGTTTGGAAATTTCACCGCTGGTGGAAATATGGCATGAGGTAAGATCAAATATGAAACGACCTGTTAAAAATAGGAGACAATATATATATATATATATATATATATATCAGAAACATGCATAAATTGATGGCATGCACATATTAATATTGTAATGGCATTGTTTAGAAGCAAACGAAAAATAACTTCGAAAATATGCGAAGTAACCTTCTGTATAAATTGAAGAAGAAGAAGAAGCAAGCCTGAGCAGTAGGCGTAAAACAGGCTTTTAAATACCTAGAAGTTTAAGTAATAGTAGTAATTGGATTGGTGATCAACATCACAGATGAAATTAAAAATTTATTATGTTTAAATATGACTTTATATCATAAAATAACAAAATCGTATCGTATATGTAAGAAGTAGAGAAGGAACTCTATAAGATAAAAATATAGTTAAGATATGGATATAAAAAAATCAAACATGGATATAAAGATGGTTCTCATATGATGTGCGAAATAGCAAACATGAAAAAAAAATTAAAATTGATTTTCACGTGAAAATAATAAAAAAATATTAATATGAAAAGTAGTTAACAAATTTTTATAACATAAATAGCAGATAAGATTTTTTTGGATAAAAATAGGTAAGATATTTTGTATGGTAAAAAAATAATTGAATAATACTCATTAGATATCACAAATAATTTATGATATATTGTCAAAATTTTATGTACAAGAAAAATTAAAAAATCTCCTCCGATACAAATATTAAATAGTTTTAATTAATTATCAAATAATTAAATTCGTTAATCATCAAATATATCTTAAAGTATTTATTTAAAATGTCTAAAAAAGTATTTATTTAAATTATCAAATATTAAATAGTTTTCATTAATTATTAATTTAAAACTTCCATAAAATTCTTATCCGTCAATAATTTATCATGTTTTCCAAAATTAAGAGTATTGCTATCACGCTTATTGGTCACTCATGTAGATGAACTTCATCTCAGGAAGCCCTCTGCTCAAACGGTATAAAGCCTCTTTCCTACCTCATATTTTCATTAGCTCTCGTCGCGTGATGCTCCTCTAACGCCTTCTCTTTTCTCGAAAAAAAACTACCTCCAGTCCTTAATATTAATATAAGAGTTAGATAATTAATTTAGAAAGATTTAAAAAATTAGTTAAGTTAGTTATTTGTAACAAATGTATGTTAACTTATTTAAATTATCCTTATTCAATCATGGGTGAAAATACCTTATAATCAATAGGGATATTTTTTAGAATATATTATAAATTTGAGGGATAAAATAAGGTAATGTCTTATATTTAAAACTCCGAACTAGTTTTTATATGTAGGACATGATGTAGTAATAAAAATAAAGTTACGGAGAGGTGCCTGTTTGTACATGATTTCATTGAGTAATTCCGTGCCACATCATCATCATACTTCTAAAAATTAAAAATAAGAAAGTGTTTGGATGAAACCAAACCATGGTTTGGAGAATAGCTTTTGGAGAATAGATTTTGAAAAAAATAGATTTTGTAAAGAATAGATTTTGTGAAAAAGTAATTCTGAGAAGTGAGAGTGTTTGGATAGTTATTATCATAAGCACTTTTATATGTACAAATTATTAAAAAAACATAAGTTAATATGATAATTACATAAAACATAGATTGTATGATATATTTTAATTTGAAGGAATAAAATTGTTAATAATATATTTTTTACCAACATAATTAATAATACGTAAGATAATATAATTAATAATTAATATGTGTATATTTATTTATAAGCTATAAGATTAAATATGTTTATAAAAAATTAATTAAGGGGTGTTAAAGTCATATTATTATTGAGATTTACTCTAATAGGCACAATCATATTCTTCAATTTGAGCCAAAAACAGAATGGATTCACTTCTCCTGAAACCATGGTTTTAGGTTCCAAACTATGGTTTCGACCCAAACCATGGTTTCAGATAATTTGTGTCTGTTTGGCTTGTTTTTTTCCCAAACCATGGTTTGGGTGTCCAAACTATGGTTTGGCCTGCTATCCAAACAGGGTCTAAATTAGAGCTTGACCGGATTCTTTAAAAAATGAAATACTTATGGTAGAGCTTTGTTGCTTTTTCTAGCCTACCCAACTCAATTTGAATAATTAGTTTGGATTTTGATAAATCCTCTAGTTAAAATTAAAATGGGATAGATTTCTCATGTGGCAAGGTACAAATTGAATTGAAAGTTCCTACACAATCCAAATAGAATGGACTATTGGCACAGCTAGGTCTCGCAGCAAGAACAGCGTCTTAAATGGAATTGCTTTTTATTTTTGTTGGAGGATATAAAACAAGGAAAAAGAGAAAGAAACTACTTCTGTCAGCACGACGAAAAATCTTGAAAATAGTTCAAAGCTGCTGTGGCATATCGTGAGCTTTTGCTGAATGCTCAATATTGAGCGGCGCTGAGAGACGCTGAGGGGATCTGCTTCCCCCATAGATGCATTCAATCCACAGTGCTTCTTGCTATGCTAACCTCAACCACTCTCTATCCCAGTTCATTCCAGTTTCCAACTGTTTGGTTGGATCCAATGTGCTACTGGCCTCCTGCGCACCACCGGCTGTTCCTAGCTTCAGATTGCGTGCTATTCATTCTGAATTCTTGCCCAGAATTAGTTATTTTCCGAACCCAAGTTTTGTTTTCGCACGCAGGAAACCCTGGCGCTGTGTAGTAGCCAGGGCCACCGGAACTGACTACTATTCGACTTTGAAAGTTAGTAAAAATGCTTCTTTGCAAGAGATTAAGAGCTCTTACAGAAAACTAGCCCGTAAGGTTGGTTGCTTTCTGCTTGCTCCTAAATATCTGATGCATCCTAAGTTTTATAGCTATGTTCCTTTTTGGTTTCTTGGAAAACGATGTTTGGTATTTTTGGTCTTTTCGCCCCACTTCTCTCCGGTAAGCTTTTATTACTTTGCTACTGAACTTTGGGGAGTAACAGTGGATCACAATATATATAACAAATCATTTGCATTGAGGCTTGCTTTGGTTTATTGGGTTGAAGATTCTTTAGCTTCTTTCCATTTGTTATGTGCGATGTCTTTTTCCTTTTTCCCAGCCGTGTAAGGTCAGTTTTCTGTAGATATGACCTAGCATTTCTGGAGTCTTTTCATAAACAACCAATGTTGTCATAAACAACCATCTTTTGTCCCAATTATTTCCCCAACTTGTCTCAAACCTTTCTCATCAGGATATCTTGAGTACCAAATGGCACATTCAAACCAGATCCACGAAAATCCCCAGCTGGTAAAAAAAAAAAATCCTTTAGTTTAATTATTTGTTGCACTAGTGATCTCTTTTCCTTTATATGCTTTCATCTTCATCAGTCTGTTCAAATAATTGCATAGTTCATGGTTGGTCCTCCTTATATTATATCCATGAGTTTCTGTGTCATTATAAACATTGTTATGGTGATTTGGAGTTTTAATTTTTTAAGATTTTAAGTGAATTATAAACATGAATAGAAAAAGTAATGCATTAATGCCTGCTCTAAGTTCTGGTTATATGCCACTGAAAAACTTGTTTTTTATTTTATTTTTAAAATTAGTATCATCCAGATATGAACAAGAGCCCGGGGGCAGAAGAGAAATTCAAGGAGATAAGTGCTGCATATGAGGTAATTCTTCTGCCCTTAGGAGTGCAACCCTTTCTACTGTCAGTAGCATGTGCTCCCGTGGAATGCAATATGGACTTAAGGCGTTTTCTTGTTACATTCATGGTTCCAATTCATCTTTTTATCTTTTATACTTTTACTCTCTCTCTCTCTCTCTCTCTCTCGGCCTGACTATAGTTTTATTTGCTTACCCACTATTCCTGTGCTCATAATCAGGGCTTTGGCATTGTCATGCTGTACATGCAGGCGTGATGTTGGTTATTGAATTTGTGGGATCCATGTTTGATTGTATTCTTCACGGGTTATAGCTGCTTGCAGTATATTTGCATCTCTTGATTTTCCTTCCTGTGGTAACAAAGCATGTATATAGGTTCTATCAGATGATGAGAAAAGATCTTTATATGATCGCTTTGGTGAGGCAGGTCTACAAGGAGAAAATGGAGGGTCAGCTGGTACTTCAGGGGTATGTTTACAGTCAAGTCTTTTGCTTTCTGCATTGTCCATAAGCAAGCCAACACTCTTTCATTGATGATACAGCCCTGTTACGAACATATCTTGCCTTTCTCTCTTCCTAGTCTTAGAGAGGTTTGGCTCAGGTCAAGTACCACCTATTTGTTATTTACTTCTGATCTTTTATGAATTACTCAGGTTGATCCTTTTGATGTATTGATGCATTCTTTGGTGGTTCGGACGGTCTATTTGGAGGTGGTGATGAACTAGGAGGAATGAACTTCAATTTGAGAAACAACAGAAAAAGGGGTCTTGATATTCGGTAACTATCTTCTTAAATTGGTTTTGGCTTGTGTTCCTCGTAAGGAAAGTTGAGAGTATGTTACTCATTCACTTGTTGTGACCATCTGTGTTCCACATGAATGAATAATAGCATTGATGCGAAGGTTCTATTCTTATGTTAAGATTAAATCCATTTCGTTTAGAGGTTTAACATGAATTTATTTAATTTCTCGGAAATAGCTAGAGACCGCCTTGATCTTTACTGAGAGGGAAGTTATGAATAAAAAAATATGTCCGTTGTCTGTCTAGTGTGTCATGACTTGCTCCCAAATTCATCTGTCTGGTACATGAATGCTTAACATTAATGTGGTACCCAATAAGCTGCCATTATGACTGAGAAACATGATTATAGCAAGAATTGCCCATGACAATTATAGAGGATATTGTTTAACCTATTTCAGATATTTGCTGGTAAGATGCTGGCAAATTTGCCCACAGTATACAGTATTAATTTTGTCATATTTTTCCATTCAGGTATGACCTTTACTTGAGCTTTGAGGAATCTATTTTTGGAGGAAGGAGAGAAATCGAAGTTCCTTGTTTTCAGACATGTAATGATTGTGATGGTACAGGAGCTAAATCAAAGGATTGCATTAAGCCATGCATAAATTGTGGTGGCAGAGGAGGAGAGATGAAAAGTCAAAGAACCCCCTTTGGAGTAATTTCTCAGGTAATATAGATGAGTGACACGACACTGAGCAATCTCTGCATTTACAAATTCCATTCATTGGGTTAATTGCATTTCTGTAGCCAAACTAATTGACATTTATTTTTCCTAAATTCAAATTCATGAAAGATTAGTGGGGCTTCCTAGCCTCATCATTTCTCCTAAGTGTTATTTTCCCTTTCTAATAAAAAGGTTGTTTCTTTCCATCATAATTTGCATCTCTTGGCATTTAGAGTGTTGTAGAGAGAAGATAGAAACTGACTTGTTAATATTAATCTTCTGATCTGTATTGAATTTTCCTATTCACTTCATCTTGATGTAGATAATTGTCTCACGCAGAGTTCAAAGATGTAAATTTATCTCTTTCCAGATGGAAATATCTCCAATTGTCAATCATCTATTCAGACTTATGCTTAATCTGTTTCCTAGGGTAGTTGTAAGATGTCCGTAACAGCTTATAATTGCCACTACTTACCACATCTGATTACGCTAATGTCTATAATAAAATTGGCATCACTGTTGCTAAGCCCAGGCATTACAATTTCCTATGCTTTTGGTGCTTAATTTTTTTAGTTTTTGATTTGTGTATCATCACAATGGAGAATTGATGATATCAATTGATTCTTAGGTTTCAACCTGCTCTAAGTGCCGTGGTCTTGGCAAGATAGTCACTGATAACTGTCAAAGGTGTGGTGGCAGTGGCATGGTGCAGTCTAAACAAACAATGGAAATGGTCACTCCTCCTGGTGTCAATGACGGAGCCACAATGCAAATTCGAGGCGAAGGGAATTTGATAAGAATAGGTTAGCTGTTATCATAATCATAGAAGACTTTTTGTGGATGATAACATGCCACAGCCCCGCCCTGTAAAAAAGAAAAATGGAAAACAAATAACCAAAAATGGACATTCTACTTGATGCTGTGCTTGGTTCTCCAGAAACTGAGATGCAGAAGTGTTTGAATAAACAAGAAAAATTCGTGATGCTTGATCTTCAGCATGCCTAGTATTATGATTTCAGAGGTGATATAAGTGATGGTGCAGTTTGATAGTAGAGGGAATTTAGTTGTAGTTAGTAATTAGTAATATGGTGTGGGAAACAAAGACCTTTATTGTTTTTTAACCATAGGCTTTATACTCCAATATGCAATTAACCTTTGAAATGTTAATTAATTTTCTCTTTATGCCTGCATGCTAATTTAGGAGATCTAAATTACAGTTAGCTTCTCCTTGTAGCTATTATATATATAAATATAAATATATATTGAGGAGATAGGGGAGATCGTGCAAAGTTTGCTAATGCGAAACTGTGAGACATCCGTTTAAAAACAAAGCACTATTGAGGTCTCTGTCAAATCTTATGTCTGCTGAAAACCGTTGTGATTGAGTCACTTTTGACTCTTCATCAACAACAGGTATCAAGAGTTTTGGTATCTTAATCTGGAAAGTATGACATTGACTTGAGCCCTAGCCTGACCTATTCCAGCCCCCCCCCCCTTTTCAGTATCAGTTGTTGTGCCTCTAAACTAACAATGTTTGCCATTGAAGACCATTATGAACTATTACTGATGGATAACCGTGAATTTATTTCAATGTTTGATGATGAAAGTAAAAGTATCATTATCGTGAGAAACTAAGTATAGTTGGTCCTGAACTAAAATTGCTCTCATTTGCTATCGCAAGAAAAATTATGGTTAGAATTACTAAGAGTTCAACCCATCA
>NW_021635840.1:0-35518 GCF_004799145.2 Neltuma alba | reverse complement strand
TGGGATATGAATCAGTGGCGCATTTTCTTATGGATGAACTCAAAGAAAAGATCCAAAAAGATGCAAAACTTGAAGGATACGCGTGTAATGTGAGATCAAGGTTTGATAGGGATTTTTAATTGGCAACTAATTCCTAATGATGGTGACTTTTTATATTAGTCTTCCATAAGTTGTCTTGATTTTTTTTTTTTGTGGTCTTAACAATTCACTCGCAAGCACTCAGAGTACACACAACCGGCAAAAAACCATTTTTAAACGCCAAATTACTTAAAAATAAGTTAATTCAGACACCCTTTGACTGCGTTCTCTTAATTTAAGTCGAGCCAAAAGCTTGGAAGAAAGGAGAAGCCGAAGACGGACTAACGGGCCAGACTAGTGTACTTGGACTAAATGGCAGTCAGGCCTAGCCCTTGACGGTGAAAGTTGAAACTGATTTCTTGATTATACTATTTGTATTGAATCATCATAATTACATAATTTCATTTGAAAGAAAGTCTGATACAGCTTTTATCAACAAAAAAGAAAGAAAGAAAGAAAGAAAGTCTCATGTAGAAATTAATAGAATAGAGTGATCTGTAAAGTTTATAAGAGATCATATTGATAAAAAATTATAAATGATTTCTTTTAAAAGTTCCATAGAATTCGTTCTAGCCTCTTAATCTAGAAAATAATCCTTACAGCTTACATTTATTTCCTATACATATGCTCTTATTTTATTATAAAAATCTCACCCTCAAGCCTATTTGACTTTCTAGGTCACCTATCCCAGCACAAACACAAGACACACACACACACACACATTATTTTAACAAAAGAAAATATATAATATGGGCTGACAGTTCACTCCTAATGGCCAGATGATAATTTTAACAAATCAGAACGAAGGTGCAAGAATCCTAATTTCTTTTAAAGAAAAAACAACAAGGTTAGTACGTTATCATGCTAGTAATTCTAGGGAGTTTGTTACAACAGGCTATGGTAATTGAATCTGTATTTGATTTAAGAGGTGTTTTAAAAAAGTACTTTTACGATAAAATTTGTTTTTTTTTTGTATACTTACATTTTATATCATAAAATTACTTACAACCAACTCATCCAAACACCTCTTAGAAGGATGGAAAAAGGTTCTTTGCCTGTGAAAGTGTGACATGTGTGGCAGACATTGAGACAAAATTCCATTGGAATTCACCATTTGAACAAATGGGAGGTCACTGATTGGTTGGATACATATATAACAAAATGATACTTACAGCAAATGAATAAGATCGAAGATTCACCAATAATTTTTAGAGTAAAAGCTTCAACGAATAATGAATGGTATTTATATATCGAAGAGGTTTTTGTTTCTTTTAGGGGGTGTTTGGAACACTTCAAAAGTGCTTTTAAAAAATATTTTTCTGCAAATTGATATAAACTTATTCATATATTTATTTCATATATCGTAAAATTACTTTTAAAATTATGATTTAGTTTTCACTTAAATGCCTTTTTAATTAAATAAGGGCATTTCGGTCATTGAGCCATTAAACTTAATTTTAAACGATGCTTTTATGGCCCAAGTGATGTTTCAAAAATTTATAGGCCCTAAATGACACTTTCTTACTTCCAAGAGTCCTGGATGCAATCCTCGGCTCGTGGCCATTTTAAGATTTCAAACATATATATTCATATATGAATCACTTTGGTTGGAGAAAACTACTAACACATAAAAAGTTAAACTTTATTCTCAGCAATGAGGTGTAATGACATTTACAACAAACCAAAAATTAATGACCAATAATCTTCAGAGCAACTTCTGAATAAAGAGTGATTTTTATATACTGAAATATTGGAAACAGAAGATCACACTTAGAAATAAAACACTGCAAATTTCATTGGGGGGGAAACAAGAAGAAGAAAAGAAAGCCAGCTAACGATAGCTACAATGAGAGAGCACCAATTACAGCTGCGACGGCGAAGGCTGATGATAGATCATCGGATTTTGGACTTCTGGGCTCAGCCATTTCATCGGAAGGGCTTTGGGTTTTGATTTGGTTGTGAAAATAAACAGCACAAGTAAATAAAACGCCGGCCAAAGGAGTATTATTATAATAATAATAATAATAATCCTTTTGGCTGCGTTTCTCCGGTAATATAAGTAATCCTCCCTTTCTCAATTTTACATTCCGTACGTATTCCTCCATAGTCTTCCCTCTCACCAATTGCATCCTTCTCACTGTGAGAGAGCTGAAAAAATGCCAACTTAAACTGGAAAAGGAAGCCTCATAGGGAGTTTTTACTTGTTCTTCATAAGGAATTGTTCTCATTTTTAACTCATTAGTAAATTTTTGAGCAGACAAAATATGCCCCATTTGTTTCCAAATATAACCAAATTTTCTTCTTGTATCATTTGAAGAGCGGTCCCTTGATGAATAGTATAGAAATTCCTTGATATACGAATCAAAGCTGTTACCAAATATGACAACATTACGTAATAGGTTTGGTTCCCAATTTGCTTTTAAGAGGTTGTTGTATAAACTCAGATCGCAGTGTGGCATGAAGAACATAGTTGGTTTCATGGCTTGCCTCCTTCCATCTTCGTTGCAGTAAAAGACAGAGCAATCAAGAAATTCCAAACTTTGATTTCAGTACTTGAAAGGATAGGATCAAATACTTCTACCTCCCCAATCCAAATGAAATCTCTTTTCATCAGTATTGCAAGACTAAGCTGTAATATAGAAGTCATGTATTCCGAAATACTGCCAATGCCATAAATACATGCCAATTATTCATTTGCCTTTTGATTCTGATGCCAAAACCTTTTGTATATGTTTAGAAATTGGTGAACTTTGTACCTCCTTCCGAAAGTCATGATAAAATTGCGAGGTCTCAAGTTCATTATATATTTTCTTCCATTATGCGCCTCAACGCTTGTACTCTATCATCATCAATTCGTTCATCTGTTGGATGCCATTTTGTGCCGGTTATTGTTGATGTTGTCATTTATCCTTGATTTGATTTGTTTGAGTTGTTCCCAGCTAAAAGAATAAACAAAAGTGATGAAACATATTTATATGCTATTACCTACAGTCTTTAATATAAAAGCTAGTTGATTAATTTGAAAAGTTAATAAAACTAGTTAAGTTAGTTATTTGTAATAAATATGTGTTGTTTCCTAAAATATTTTTACTAATCAAGTGTATTGGCCTAAAACTATTATTATTATAAAGACTACTTAAAAAAAAAAAGAATAAATGTGAGAGATAAATTATATTGAAATCTTATATTTATGATTAAAATAAAAGTCAAACAAGTTTTTATATTTAAGAATGGAGGAGGTAATATATCATAAGAAACAAGCAATTACAAATTACTTATCTTAATAATATTCATTAACATCTCATTTCAAAATAACAGAAAAATATATTTGTGAAGCGAAATATCGAATATAGTAAACATTCATCCATGGTCTTTAATTTTACAGGCTGTGTGCAGTTATGACAATTGTTGTGATAAAAGAAATCCAAGTGTACGTAGTCTTACTTTTGGGAAAAAAAATTAATGTTTTAGAAAATTTTAATAAAAGCAACATATATGTGCGTATGAATAAGTAAATAATACCTTGACTTTTATTTGGAAAGTTTGGTCAAGTTGAAACACAGCAAATCCAAGCTTCTTCAGATGAGAAATCAAGTATGAGACAATCTGAAACAGTATTCAGGTTAAAATCAGGAGACAATATTTTGAGTAACTTATTAATTTATTACATGAGTTGAATTTTTAAATCCATTTAAGTCTTTATCATATATTAGGATATCAAAATAATAGATTAAATCTAATTTAATTCACAAATATGATTTAAATTTAAACTTATTGAATTAAATCTTATAATTTTGAGATTATTCAAATAATATAAATTAAATCTCTTATTTGACTTATATTATATTTAATTAGGTAAATAATTTGTTAAATATCTTGGCCTATCAAGGGCCAATCTAAAATCTAACAAACAATTACAAGAAATTAGATTATAGTTGAAGATAATGAAGAATTCCAACATATATGATTGGTTAATCCTATATAAATATATATATATAATATATATATATATAAAAACCAACATAGATGGTAATTGTTGTTGAATTTGACTTTTTTTTTTGTTTTTTGTTTTATGGCGCTTGATGTTGGAAACATATAAGGGGAACGTGTTTTTAACTGCTGGAAATTATGATAGTGAAGTGAAGCGACTTTACGCTATGTTTGGCTCGACGGAGGGAAGGGGAGGGGAGGGATTTTAATCAAGGGAAAGGAGGGGAGGAAAGGGGAGGGTAGCTATAAAGGGGAGGGGAGGGAGGGATTTTAATGATCTCCTGTTTGGATTGATTGGAAGGGAGGGGAGGAGCAATTTTAATAATACCTTATTTTGTTCTAATAAAAAATTGACTATTTTAGCCTCATAAATTTAAATGAATTTTCTCACTTTTTATTTTGTTAAGATATAACTATATATATATAATAAAATTCACTAATTTTGATTTACAAGATACAGTCACACACTTATAGAATATCAAGACAAAAAGTCACAAGTGATAGATTTCAATCAGAGAAAAGACCTTGAAGGTGAAAGAAAATACTAACGGCCTCTTAGAATTAGAAGAAGAGAAAAAAAGTTTACAAATGCTCACTAATTTTGGAGATAATTATCTTAATAACCTCTTATTAGATGCTCAAAAGAACTCTCTTATGTAGAAATGTTTATGACTGATTAGAGGTTAACAAATCGAAAGGGCATATAAGGAATTAAAATATCATTTCTCACCTCCCTCCAAAAAACCCCACTTTTGAGGGGAGGCTAGAAGGGAAGGGGAGGGGAGAGAAACCCCTCCCCTCTTTAAAAAACATCTAACCAAACGAGGGGAGGGGAGGAGCTCCCCTCCCCTCCTAAAAAATTATACCAGCCGAACAAGGGGAGGGGGGCAACTTCTCCCCTCCCCTCCGAAAAACCCCGTACCAAACATAGCGTTAGATGAACCATGATTATTTATCTCATGGCTAACACACATTTGTTATGAATTAATTTAATATTTTTTTAATATTTAGAAATTAGTTGTCTACCTATTACATTTAAAAATCAGAAGAGGTAGTTAGGGTAGTGAATTACACCCACATATATTCATCCATTTAGGTGTGTGGATGATCACTTTTACAGGTGGTCTGCAGCTCAATGGGGTTCTTTGCTTCTTCATCACAACGAAGTAGAGTCAAAGCACGACTGTAAAATGAAATGCCAAAATATTTCTATGGATACCCAAAAAAGAGAGAATAAATTACCTTTTTTTCCTGTTTGGAAATTTCACCGCTGGTGGAAATATGGCATGAGGTAAGATCAAATATGAAACGACCTGTTAAAAATAGGAGACAATATATATATAATATATATATATATATCAGAAACATGCATAAATTGATGGCATGCACATATTAATATTGTAATGGCATTGTTTAGAAGCAAACGAAAAATAACTTCGAAAATATGCGAAGTAACCTTCTGTATAAATGAAGAAGAAGAAGAAGCAAGCCTGAGCAGTAGGCGTAAAACAGGCTTTAAATACCTAGAAGTTAAGTAATAGTAGTAATTGGATTGGTGATCAACATCACAGATGAAATTAAAAATTTATTATTGTTTAAATATGACTTTATATCAAAAAATAAAAAAAAAATCGTATCGTATATGTAAGAAGTAGAGAAGGAACTCTATAAGATAAAAAATATAGTTAAGATATGGATATAAAAAAAATCAAACAGGATATAAAGATGGTTCTCATATGATGTGCGAAATAGCAAACATGAAAAAAAAATTAAAATTGATTTTCACGTGAAAATAATAAAAAAAATATTAATATGAAAAGTAGTTAACAAATTTTTATAACATAAATAGCAGATAAGATTTTTTTGGATAAAAATAGGTAGATATTTTGTATGTATAAAAAATAATTGAATAATACTCATTAGATATCACAAATAATTTATGATATATTGTCAAAATTTTTATGTACAAGAAAAATTAAAAAATCTCCTCCGATACAAATATTAAATAGTTTTAATTAATTATCAATAATTAAATTCGTTTAATCATCAAATATATCTTAAAGTATTTATTTAAAATGTCTAAAAAAGTATTTATTTAAATTATCAAATATTAAATAGTTTTCATTAATTATTAATTTAAAACTTCCATAAAATTCTTATCCGTCAATAATTTATCATGTTTTCCAAAATTAAGAGTATTGCTATCACGCTTATTGGTCACTCATGTAGATGAACTTCATCTCAGGAAGCCCTCTGCTCAAACGGTATAAAGCCTCTTTCCTACCTCATATTTTCATTAGCTCTCGTCGCGTGATGCTCCTCTAACGCCTTCTCTTTTCTCGAAAAAAAACTACCTCCAGTCCTTAATATTAATATAAGAGTTAGATAATTAATTTAGAAAGATTTAAAAAATTAGTTAAGTTAGTTATTTGTAACAAATGTATGTTAACTTATTAAATTATCCTATTCAATCATGGGTGAAAATACCTTATAATCAATAGGGATATTTTTTAGAATATATTATAAATTTGAGGGTATAAAATAAGGTAATGTCTTATATTTAAAACTCCGAACTAGTTTTTATATGTAGGACATGATGTAGTAATAAAAATATAAAGTACGGAGAGGTGCCTGTTTGTACATGATTTCATTGAGTAATTCCGTGCCACATCATCATCATACTTCTAAAATTTAAAAATAAGAAAGTGTTTGGATGAAAACAAACCATGGTTTGGAGAATAGCTTTTGGAGAGAATAGATTTTGAAAAAAAATAGATTTTGTAAAGAATAGATTTTGTGAAAAAAGTAATTCTGAGAAGTGAGAGTGTTTGGATAGTTATTATCATAAGCACTTTTATATGTACAAATTATTAAAAAAAACATAAGTTAATATGATAATTACATAAAACATAGATTGTATGATATATTTTAATTGAAGAATAAAATTGTTAATAATATATTTTTTACCAACATAATTAATAATACGTAAGATAATATAATTAATAATTAATATGTGTATATTTATTTATAAGCTATAAGATTAAATATGTTTATAAAAAATTAATTAAGGGGTGTTAAAGTCATATTATTATTGAGATTTACTCTAATAGGCACAATCATATTCTTCAATTTGAGCCAAAAACAGAATGGATTCACTTCTCCTGAAACCATGGTTTTAGGTTCCAAAACTATGGTTTCGACCCAAACCATGGTTTCAGATAATTTGTGTCTGTTTGGCTTGTTTTTTTCCCAAACCATGGTTTGGGGTGTCCAAACTATGGTTGGCCTGCTATCCAAACAGGGTCTAAATTAGAGCTTGACCGGATTCTTTAAAAAATGAAAATACTTATGGTAGAGCTTTGTTGCTTTTTCTAGCCTACCCAACTCAATTTGAATAATTAGTTTGGATTTTGATAAATCCTCTAGTTAAAATTAAAATGGGATAGATTTCTCACGTGGCAAGATACAAATTGAATTGAAAGTTCCTACACAATCCAAATAGAACGGACTATTGGCACAGCTAGGTCTCGCAGCAAGAACAGCGTCTTAAATGGAATTGCTTTTTATTTTTGTTGGAGGATATAAAACAAGGAAAAAGAGAAAGAAACTACTTCTGTCAGCACGACGAAAAATCTTGAAAAATAGTTCAAAGCTGCTGTGGCATATCGTGAGCTTTTGCTGAATGCTCAATATTGAGCGGCGCTGAGAGACGCTGAGGGGATCTGCTTCCCCCATAGATGCATTCAATCCACAGTGCTTCTTGCTATGCTAACCTCAACCACTCTCTATCCCAGTTCATTCCAGTTTCCAACTGTTTGGTTGGATCCAATGTGCTACTGGCCTCCTGCGCACCACCGGCTGTTCCTAGCTTCAGATTGCGTGCTATTCATTCTGAATTCTTGCCCAGAATTAGTTATTTTCCGAACCCAAGTTTTGTTTTCGCACGCAGGAAACCCTGGCGCTGTGTAGTAGCCAGGGCCACCGGAACTGACTACTATTCGACTTTGAAAGTTAGTAAAAATGCTTCTTTGCAAGAGATTAAGAGCTCTTACAGAAAACTAGCCCGTAAGGTTGGTTGCTTTCTGCTTGCTCCTAAATATCTGATGCATCCTAAGTTTTATAGCTATGTTCCTTTTTGGTTTCTTGGAAAATGATGTTTGGTATTTTTGGTCTTTTCGCCCCACTTCTCTCCGGTAAGCTTTTATTACTTTGCTACTGAACTTTGGGGAGTAACAGTGGATCACAATATATATAACAAATCATTTGCATTGAGGCTTGCTTTGGTTTATTGGGTTGAAGATTCTTTAGCTTCTTTCCATTTGTTATGTGCGATGTCTTTTTCCTTTTTCCCAGCCGTGTAAGGTCAGTTTTCTGTAGATATGACCTAGCATTTCTGGAGTCTTTTCATAAACAACCAATGTTGTCATAAACAACCATCTTTTGTCCCAATTATTCCCCAACTTGTCTCAAACCTTTCTCATCAGGATATCTTGAGTACCAAATGGCACATTCAAACCGGATCCACGAAAATCCCCAGCTGGTAAAAAAAAAAAATCCTTTAGTTTAATTATTTGTTGCACTAGTGATCTCTTTTCCTTTATATGCTTTCATCTTCATCAGTCTGTTCAAATAATTGCATAGTTCATGGTTGGTCCTCCTTATATTATATCCACGAGTTTCTGTGTCATTATAAACATTGTTATGGTGATTTGGAGTTTTAATTTTTTAAGATTTTAAGTGAATTATAAACATGAATAGAAAAAGTAATGCATTAATGCCTGCTCTAAGTTCTGGTTATATGCCACTGAAAAACTTTTTTTTTTTTTTTAATTAGTATCATCCAGATATGAACAAGAGCCCGGGGGCAGAAGAGAAATTCAAGGAGATAAGTGCTGCATATGAGGTAATTCTTCTGCCCTTAGGAGTGCAACCCTTTCTACTGTCAGTAGCATGTGCTCCCTGTGGAATGCAATATGGACTTAAGGCGTTTTCTTGTTACATTCATGGTTCCAATTCATCTTTTTATCTTTTATACTTTTACTCTCTCTCTCTCTCTCTCTCTCTCTCGGCCTGACTATAGTTTTATTTGCTTACCCACTATTCCTGTGCTCATAATCAGGGCTTTGGCATTGTCATGCTGTACATGCAGGCGTGATGTTGGTTATTGAATTTGTGGGATCCATGTTTGATTGTATTCTTCACGGGTTATAGCTGCTTGCAGTATATTTGCATCTCTTGATTTTCCTTCCTGTGGTAACAAAGCATGTATATAGGTTCTATCAGATGATGAGAAAAGATCTTTATATGATCGCTTTGGTGAGGCAGGTCTACAAGGAGAAAATGGAGGGTCAGCTGGTACTTCAGGGGTATGTTTACAGTCAAGTCTTTTGCTTTCTGCATTGTCCATAAGCAAGCCAACACTCTTTCATTGATGATACAGCCCTGTTACGAACATATCTTGCCTTTCTCTCTTCCTAGTCTTAGAGAGGTTTGGCTCAGGTCAAGTACCACCTATTTGTTATTTACTTCTGATCTTTTATGAATTACTCAGGTTGATCCTTTTGATGTATTTGATGCATTCTTTGGTGGTTCGGACGGTCTATTTGGAGGTGGTGATGAACTAGGAGGAATGAACTTCAATTTGAGAAACAACAGAAAAAGGGGTCTTGATATTCGGTAACTATCTTCTTAAATTGGTTTTGGCTTGTGTTCCTTGTAAGGAAGTTGAGAGTATGTTACTCATTCACTTGTTGTGACCATCTGTGTTCCACATGAATGAATAATAGCATTGATGCGAAGGTTCTATTCTTATGTTAAGATTAAATCCATTTTGTTTAGAGGTTTAACATGAATTTATTTAATCTCTCGGAAATAGCTAGAGACCGCCTTGATCTTTACTGAGAGGGAAGTTATGAATAAAAAAATATGTCCGCTGTCTGTCTAGTGTGTCATGACTTGCTCCCAAATTCATCTGTCTGGTACATGAATGCTTAACATTAATGTGGTACCCAATAAGCTGCCATTATGACTGAGAAACATGATTATAGCAAGAATTGCCCATGACAATTATAGAGGATATTGTTTAACCTATTTCAGATATTTGCTGGTAAGATGCTGGCAAATTTGCCCACAGTATACAGTATTAATTTTGTCATATTTTTCCATTCAGGTATGACCTTACTTGAGCTTTGAGGAATCTATTTTTGGAGGAAGGAGAGAAATCGAAGTTCCTTGTTTTCAGACATGTAATGATTGTGATGGTACAGGAGCTAAATCAAAGGATTGCATTAAGCCATGCATAAATTGTGGTGGCAGAGGAGGAGAGATGAAAAGTCAAAGAACCCCCTTTGGAGTAATTTCTCAGGTAATATAGATGAGTGACACGACACTGAGCAATCTCTGCATTTACAAATTCCATTCATTGGGTTAATTGCATTTCTGTAGCCAAACTAATTGACATTTATTTTTCCTAAATTCAAATTCATGAAAGATTAGTGGGGCTTCCCAGCCTCATCATTTCTCCTAAGTGTTATTTTCCCTTTCTAATAAAAAGGTTGTTTCTTTCCATCATAATTTGCATCTCTTGGCATTTAGAGTGTTGTAGAGAGAAGATAGAAACTGACTTGTTAATATTAATCTTCTGATCTGTATTGATTTTCCTATTCACTTCATCTTGATGTAGATAATTGTCTCACGCAGAGTTCAAAGATGTAAATTTATCTCTTTCCAGATGGAAATATCTCCAATTGTCAAATCATCTATTCAGACTTATGCTTAATCTGTTTCCTAGGGTAGTTGTAAGATGTCCGTAACAGCTTATAATTGCCACTACTTACCACATCTGATTACGCTAATGTCTATAATAAAATTGGCATCACTGTTGCTAAGCCCAGGCATTACAATTTCCTATGCTTTTGGTGCTTAATTTTTTTAGTTTTTGATTTGTGTATCATCACAATGGAGAATTGATGATATCAATTGATTCTTAGGTTTCAACCTGCTCTAAGTGCCGTGGTCTTGGCAAGATAGTCACTGATAACTGTCAAAGGTGTGGTGGCAGTGGCATGGTGCAGTCTAAACAAACAATGGAAATGGTCACTCCTCCTGGTGTCAATGACGGAGCCACAATGCAAATTCGAGGCGAAGGGAATTTTGATAAGAATAGGTTAGCTGTTATCATAATCATAGAAGACTTTTTGTGGATGATAACATGCCACAGCCCCGCCCTGTAAAAAAAGAAAAATGGAAAACAAATAACCAAAAATGGACATTCTACTTGATGCTGTGCTTGGTTCTCCAGAAACTGAGATGCAGAAGTGTTTGAATAAACAAGAAAAATTCGTGATGCTTGATCTTCAGCATGCCTAGTATTATGATTTCAGAGGTGATATAAGTGATGGTGCAGTTTGATAGTAGAGGGAATTTAGTTGTAGTTAGTAATTAGTAATATGGTGTGGGAAACAAAGACCTTTATTGTTTTTAACCATAGGCTTTATACTCCAATATGCAATTAACCTTTGAAATGTTAATTAATTTTCTCTTTATGCCTGCATGCTAATTTAGGAGATCTAAATTACAGTTAGCTTCTCCTTGTAGCTATTATATATATAAATATAAATATATATTGAGGAGATAGGGGAGATCGTGCAAAGTTTGCTAATGCGAAACTGTGAGACATCCAGTTTAAAAACAAAGCACTATTGAGGTCTCTGTCAAATCTTATGTCTGCTGAAAACCGTTGTGATTGAGTCACTTTTGGACTCTTCATCAACAACAGGTATCAAGAGTTTTGGTATCTTAATCTGGAAAGTATGACATTGACTTGAGCCCTAGCCTGACCTATTCCCAGCCCCCCCCCCCTTTTCAGTATCAGTTGTGCCTCTTAAACTAACAATGTTTGCCATTGAGACCATTATGAACTATTACTGATGGATAACCGTGAATTTATTTCAATGTTTGATGATGAAAGTAAAAGTATCATTATCGTGAGACCTAAGTATAGTTGTCCTGAACTAAAAATTGCTCTCATTTGCTATCGCAAGAAAAATTATGGTTAGAATTACTAAGAGTTCAACCCATCAAGTTATGATAAAGAAAACTGTGCGTTCTTTTCAGGGGTACAGCTGGTGACCTTTACATAGTCATCCATGTAGATGAAAAAGATGGAGTTTGGAGGGAAGGTCTTCACTTGTACTCAAAGATTAATATTGACTTCACAGAGGCAATTCTAGGGTCTGTTAAAAAGGTAATTTCAGTCCTGATGCAATTGGGGAGATGCAACCGCCTGTCATTTTTAATGCACATTGTTGACCTGATTGGGTGTACGTCCTTTGCTAACAATTGGACATCTTACACTTAATGTTTTCTATGATATACCTGCATGTGGTTATTTACACTAGTTGTCGGGCTTCCCTAGGTTCTCCTAGCAATTGTGGAGTCATACAAGTTAAGAACGATCTATATAATCCATGTAGTTGCCTACAAATATATTGATAATCATGCTTCCTTATATTATTATGGTGGTTTCTATTAGTGTTGCCTCTATATTTTGAGATGTCTTTAGTTTGTGTTTATTTTTACGTGTCATATATGGAAGCAAGCTGACAAATTTAATCATTATGTACATTTCTTCGGTCACAATTTAGTGCTTGAATCACTAGTAACATTATTCAATAGCCTGTGGCTTCGGTTTGAGTTGGAAGATTGGACTTGGGTCATTTCAGGTAGAAACTGTTGAGGGTTTAAGGGATCTCCGAGTACCTTCTGGCATTCAACCAGGAGATTCCGTCAAGTTATCACGTATGGGAGTTCCTGACATGAACAAACCATCTGTTCGGGGCGATCATTACTTCATTGTGAATGTCCTCATCCCTAAAAGTATCAGGTTTGTGCACTTTGAACTTTTCTGCTTATTTCTTATAGTCTCAGTAGAAGCCTGAAATCTATGCATGGCTTGAATTGCAACTAAATTTGAATTAAATTAAATTAAATTAAGCATATTTTCGCTTAATCATATTCAGTTTATGGATATGATTGTTCTTGAATTTAATTATCCGTGAATTTGCACTTGACATAGTGTTGCTGAACGTGTACTTGTTGAGGAATTGGCTTCACTCAGATCATCTGGCGAAGATACCCCAATTTCTTCTAATAACATTGGTAATAGTCCACTTTTCATTAAAACATGTGGACTGTGGACTAAATATTTTGGGTAAAAGCTTTGTATAACATGCTTGAACTATTGGAAGGAAGCATTCATATTGTTGCCCCTGTGATTTTCAGGGACACCTAAAGGGGGAGTAGATGATTTCAAAAAGAGGCACCCAAAACGCCATTCAAGCATGGGAAGCAAGCAAGGTTCTCTATGGAGATCAATCAGGAGTTTCTTAAGGTACACCTCCACACTAGTTTTATATGCGCCAAGCTCATATCTAATGTTCCCTTTGACAATAGAAAAAGAAATTCTGTAATATGGAGGGATTTAAGTCTCATTCTTCCCTATTGGATAGCTAAAGCTATCTTTTTAGCTTAAATGTTTCCTAACATTTGTATGTCTAAATTGTAAACCAATATCTCGCTCCCAGACCCAGTTTTATGGGCCTTGGTACTGGGATGGCCATCAAGAAATAGAGTTTAGAAATATCTAGCGGGCTAATATTGTGAGGTTATTAGAGGCACACATTATTATATTACTATATTATATCCGCCCAAAATCAAAGTACGGAATTCTTTCTGTCAAAAGCTCCTGCTAAAGTTGTGATTGTTCAAGTGTGATGTATGCATTTCAATTGAGGTCCATTATGTGAATACTCATTGTTTGTAGCAGAGAAAAATCACAACTTGGTCACTATATGTGTTTAAATGGGAAACTCAGGTGACGAGGACCATACTGGACATCACACTTGAATTGCAGGAACAAGTGAGGAGGGCCTTCAGCAAGGGTATCATAACAAAGAGGAGATATTATACCCTGCCAAAGAATCAATTAAAAAGTTTTGAATCAGAACTGCATGAACAAGCATTTTTATTTATAAATTACGAGTATTAACTGTATTATAAACTGGAAAGTTGAATTGCAGGTTGTTATGAAAAATAAAGAAATAGGAGAGAGAAAGAGGAAAGAGAAAGGAAAAAGAGTAATAGAAGCAGAGAAGAATTAGAGAAGAGTAGAAGATCAAGAGAAACTGAATAATTTCTAATCACATTGCAAAACTGAGATACAAAGAATGGCAAATGCTTATTTATAAGCAAAATCCTTAATAGATATAAATCTAAGTAAATATCCTAATATTATCTAAATATTATCTAGATATCCTAATCTATCCAAATCCTACTAAATAATTAAATACTATCTAAATCCTAATAATATTTATTTAAACCCTATTTATATCATATTTAAGTATTTTCTTATTTATAATTATAATTACATAACAATACCCCATTCCCCAAAAGACCCTTGCCCTCAAGGGTCAAGTACGCAAAAACTCGTCCTGAACTAGCACCAAAGAGCATCTTGATTAATTTGCCTTTAAACCAAATCTGAGCCAAGCATGTTATAGAAGAAACAGGAACAAGAGAAATCGAATTAAAATTGATCGATGATGGCAACGAGTTGCATCTCTTTTCTTGAAAGAGAAGGCCTATAAACGCAAAAACCATTCTTGTTGAGAGTTGCATCTTTGATTTTTCCTATGTTAAGCTTATCAAATATGTCATTAGCATAGGGGACGGTGTTTTCATTATATCCTGAACTGCCAAGTCTTCTGCTCGATCATTGGAACTTTCTTTTTCACTTCTGTACTCATACTGAAGATTTTTCTTGACATTATCATTATACTCAAGAGGTTTTTGAGCTTCGACAAATACATCTTGGGTGGTGGTAATTGGTTGTACATTGAATCCCAGTGACCCTTGTAGTTTGATGGACTCTTCATGGTATGACATATTTGCTTCTTGAACTTCCAAACCTTCTTCTTGAGCTGTGAGGCTTTCTTTTTGATCTTCTAAAGCTTCTCTTGCCTTTTCAGCTTCCCAATCTTTTCGCAAATCTGCTACCTCTTGCTTTAAGATGGGTAGAGTTTCACGCCATACCCCACTTATTTCCTCAAGCCGTTGAACCATGTGTTGGATTTGTTCCACCATAGAATTCATTTTTGGCATGGCAGCGGCAATAGAATCCATATTTTGAATGATAGTGGCCAAGGAGCGCAAGGCTCTGATACCACTGTTATGAAAAATAAAGAAATAGGAGAGAGAAAGAGGAAAGAGAAAGGAAAAAGAGTAATAGAAGCAGAGAAGAATTAGAGAAGAGTAGAAGATCAAGAGAAACTGAATAATTTCTAATCACATTGCAAAACTGAGATACAAAGAATGGCAAATGCTTATTTATAAGCAAAATCCTTAATAGATATAAATCTAAGTAAATATCCTAATATTATCTAAATATTATCTAGATATCCTAATCTATCCAAATCCTACTAATATAATTAAATACTATCTAAATCCTAATAATATTTATTTAAACCCTATTTATATCATATTTAAGTATTTTCTTATTTATAATTATAATTACATAACACAGGTTAAGTCTTTGTCCTAGATTTCACATGATTGATGCCCTTGAGGCTAGCTAAAAATTTCTTTGTCGTCCAAATAGGAGTCTCTTAGTTTAGAATTCTCCTATATAAGACATTTGACATATTTCTTGATTTACAGGGGAGGGCAATCTCAAGAGAAGTTTGCATCTATTAGCTTGGATTCCTCAGCAGCGTCGTGGAGATTTGGCAAGTCCAACTCATCTAACCCTAATTATTTTGTATTTGGTTTCGTTATGAGTTGTATTATTTTCTATATATCTAGGTCTTATTTCGCTTTGTTTAATAAACGGACCCTTCCCTCTACCCATAGAACACCTAGTGAAAGGACATTAAAAGGAAGAGATTTTTCTGTTTGAGCTAAGATGAGAATATCACCACGGTTTTTCTTACTTAAGCTAGGCACGAATGGATATGGTTGTACATTAGAGCTATCTTCTGCATCTGCATTCTTTGCTTCCACATCAGGAAATCTTGCAGCAGCCTTAGACATTGAGAGCTCACAATCTATATGACATCTGGTTCTGAAACTATATTATGTCACCTGGCTAAATTTTCAATTGAAGTTAGTCTTACGGTTTGTGGCAGTAGGTCTACTTTTGAATTGTTGTATAGCGCATTCCAGATGGATCAATTTAATTTATGAAGTACCCGAGTTTCCTTTTTGCTTCTGGTATCTATTAAAGGGAGACTTGATGTAAGAATTAGACAGGTTTTTCGGTGCATGTTCCGGAGTCCGGACTGTAAAGAATGACTTCTACTAAACATTGATACTTTTTAAGCTTTTTGAATGGCATGACTTGGTTATGAATTTTATTGACATATTGATAAAGACAATCTTAGTAGCTTAGATAGATCTCAGTTAATGCATCATTTTAGTGAATTATGTAAGATTATTTCAAAAGCTGAGGGACATTTTGGTTATTTTACAATTTATATTCGGATGAATTACAATTAGCAATACTTAAATTTAAGGTCCCTAATATAAAATATATTTATAATTTAATACCTAGGGCAATCTTCTCACTTTTTATTGATTAAATTTCTTTATGTTATTTGATGGTGCAAGAAATGTGTATATGATCATGTTCTCGAAAAGAAAGAGGAAATAATTTTGTGTGCTTGCATGAAATTTGAAGAATCAATTATGGCAATTCATGGCTGATGAGTATTGCAATCCCAAACATTAAACAAGCAGGAGAGAGAGAGAAATAGGAGCCACCAAGTTATAACAAGAGGGGTGACGAGAAAAAACAAAGAGGGTGAGAGGGAATTTTCGCTTATTTATTAGAATTTTTATATCATATATTGATATGTATGTTGTTAAATAAGTAGTGGAATATCATGCTTATTGAGAGCGGACAGAATCATGGAAGATACTTGGAATGTGTTTATGGATTTAGATTCAATATAAAATACTCTTCGGATGTTTAGTATATAACCTATTTAATTATTTTGATTAAATTAAATTAGTTAAGTTCGGTAATAATCATAAATATGGCATATATTTTCCAAAATATTCTTAATTAAAACTTATTTAAAAAACTGACATTTCAAAAAATGTTTTAAATTATTTTATTAAAAATATAAAATGGTAGGATTAATGTATGTGTGGAATTAATGAGTAATAAGTACTCATTCACTTTATAAAATATATAGGTGTATTATTAATGAGTAATAAGTATTATTGTGGTATTTAATTATTTAATATGAGTAATTTAGAAAAGAATTGGTAAATATAATAAATAAGTCTTGTATTTAAGATTAAGATCAACCTTCTAATATTAAGGACTGGAGGAGTAATTAGAGAGAAACCAGTGGCCCAATAGTACTCCTTAGGGCTATGAAGCTGGGCCAAGGCGCAAATCTGAAAAATTGGGCCCTGTCAAAGCCGTGTGTTTGCCAAATCCAGCCTGGGGGTTAAATGAAAAAGATAATCAGGCCTGGGGTCTTAATTTTTACCAGTGCTCAATGTAAAAGTTGCTTAGCTTATTGTACCCGAAAAAGAAAAAGTTGCTTAGCTTAGATAGATTATAAAAAATTAAATAAATTATCTAATTTTAACAAATACGACGTGATTATCTTAAAATATCCATATGTAACATTAAATTATATAACATTTTAAATAAATAAATTTGGATAAAAATAATAAATGTAAAAGATTATAATGGATTGAGTTTATATATTTAAGATGGATCCTGAATAACTCATCCATTTTGGATTATCCATATTGCTATTACTATTATGTGATCATAACTTTTTCTATTTAAAACAAAATTATCTGTCTGGGATATTAGAAAAGGCTCCACACTACCACCATTCTTGAAGGCCTCATCACTTTCCTATGGTGGCCGGCACGGCATGCTTCATCCATCATCTTTGTGCTGATTCCGTTCTTTGACGACGAGAGGTTGCCGCCGGTCACCATCAACCATCGGAGCTATCAACTGATAAAACTGACTTGGACGGCGAGGACGGGGTCGACAACTGAAGCTGAGTGTTTTGAAATCTTGTGTGTCGTCCTCTTTCCTTCAAGTCTTCATGTTGGCAGCCGCCATTTTTCCTCTGGCATGAAACATATCTGTACTGTGTTTTCTCTGACCTTTGAGGCATGTGTTGTTGTTGGTTTTCTGTCATGTATTGTTGGTCATTGATCGATCAATCTTGAAACAAAGTGGTGGGTACACCACGCATTGGTCCATGAAAAACTAGTCTTTGTTTTTCCTCTTTCCAAGTGGTTCAGAAGATTATAGAGCGTTCTCTATTGACAATACTCTTCAACCATGGCTTAGATGATTGTCTTTGATGATGAGATGTTTCTGGACTTAGCGGGCAGAGTGGTCTCTGTTTTTCCCTCCATTTTGGCAAGGGCATTTTAGTATTTTCATAATATGAATACACATATATATTGAAAATTACACCCTTTTTTTTTTTGTATAACTCATAGTAACTTTAAGTCATTTCAGACTTGAAACTAATCTTAATTGGGTCCAAAGCGTTAACATTAAAACCCTCCCAACAAATACATTTTTATACCAGATTTTTTTTTTATATAAATGAGACGCTTATCATTTCAACCAACAGCTTGTTAGGAATTATATTAGATTTCTATCAATATACCAAACATATTTTTGAAGCCCAATTACTCTTCCATGTACCAAAGACGGCCTTGGGTTTTCTGAAAAGTAAAGGCAGTTTGATGAATGAATTCAGATAGCACTAGCTAAATCAAACATGAATTGTCAATCAAGTTTCTCTCATTTTCAGTAATGAAACCGCTGAAAGGAGACCCCTTTCAGCATTTCAATCAGAGTAGTTAAACTTTGCTCATTTTCAGTAGTCAAATATGTTTATCTATCTCTCACCAATTCCCAAACCCCAACACAAACAAAAGCCAAAATCTTTAGTTTTTCAGTCGTCTCTCACCCCCACAGACACACAAACAATCATCTCTGGCATGGTATCAAAAGTTGTGGGCACAATTTGGGTGCAAGGTTAAGTAACCAAACATGTCATCTTGTGACCCAAAGTTGAGGCTGGAGAATCTTTGGACAACCAGGAGGGCCGTTTGAGATTATCTGCTTCTAAACACCTCCCACCTGCTTTGCATTATGCATCCATCTTCTCTCTACAATTCTTTCCTTTACAAAAATGTTCAGTCTTGCTGTACAAGTTGACACACCTCCCATTGTTACCTCACTTTTCTTACAGGATGCTTTTTGTTCTGGTTACATCTCTAGGATCTGGCAAATCTTTCTGCCATTTAAAGGCACAAAAATAGTAATAATAAATCCGAAGCTTTGTGCCAGTTGTTACTAATTAACATGTTATTGGTTCGAATTGCCCCTAAAGAAGATGCAATGTTAGATCTGACTAATCCAACAAGGTGTCGAAGTCCTAAAGTAGTAAAGGACTTTGCTTTCATTCTACAGTGCCATTTTCTGTTGTCTTTTTTGGGACAAAGACAAATTCTTGGGTACATATAATGCACCAACTATATATGGCAGGATTCAGATTACTCCTTGATTATCTTTCTTACTTGATCTTTTTTTATTAAAACCAGCAGTTCATCCGAGTGCCGGTTTAGTGCCATCTGCCATGACCATTCTGGTATATGAAGCCGAAATTTTCTCTTGGTTGCCAGAAGCATGAAATTTGGAACAGTTTTATCTGCATAATGATCTTAAAAGGCTTCATTAAGATGTTACAGTATATGACCCAGTTCAGAAAAGCTGTTTAGAAAAAAAGTCATTAGGTTTCTTCAGTTATGTGCAACCTGGGGGAAGCTTCTTTACAATCTGGCACAGATATGTGGCTGAGCATCTATTGCCTTTTGTCTATGAATGGTCGTATTCCATAATTGGATTGGCCATTTTTCTTATGGCTAAAGGCTTAAAGCTGCATCTGAGCCCGGACCCTTGCTTTGAGCAGCCATTGTTTAATACTCCTAGACAGGGACCCTCATAGAATGTCAGTGAGCTTATCCCTCTTTTTTCTTCTTTTTAATGAAAAGGGACGGCGTGGAACTATACATCATGTTGTTGACAAAGTGGAATGACTGGCTCCAACATGAATCAAACATGGAAATACATTTTCTCAATAAATTTTTCTATATACACAATTTCTTCTATTCATTTAATTGTTGGGCTTGGTTTACTTAATGGTAGAGGGTGGGTAATTGTGACACTAAAAGTAGAAGGAGAAAATTTGTATAAGTATTTAGAGGAAAAAAATGTTATTTTAGCAAATAAAGATCTACTACTCATACTACCTCTGCTCTTAATTATAAAAGCCAGTTGACGAATTTGGAAAAATTAAAGAAGTAAGTTAAATTAGTTATTTGTCTTAAATAGATGTTGTTTTTCCTAAAATATCCTTGTTAATCAAGTGTATTGACTAGAACTATCATTGTTAGAAGGACTACTTTGAAAAAAAAACGTATAAATATAAGAGACAAAGTGGATTGAGGTCTTATAATTAGGATCAAAATAAAAGTCAAACAGGATCTTATATCAAGGACCGGAGATAGTACTTTATAAGCATGTGATTTGAAATCTTACTACCATGATGTTAATATTTTCTTAGTTGGTGGATTGTAAGTTTCTCCATAAGTACTTTCAGTTAGATTTATATGCTGATCATTTGAGTCTATGAAACGCAGATAACCATAATTTTTATAACAACGCGTCCATTATTATGAAAAAGTAGTCATAAAATGACACAATGGAAGGAATGGCTTTATCTGTCCAATTAAATTAATCTGGCATTGTATCTGAGGTCCAATAATTTTTAAAAGCATAAAACTTAGTTCAAAAAATTTTAAAAATATTTCTGTAAAAAGCTTAATCAAAGTATCAAACAATATTGGTTTATAAAAAATATTTTTCATGCCATGTTTTTTAATAAAAGCATCATATCAAATATTTAAGTATTACATCTAAATTCTAAAGTGAGGATCTAATAAAAAAAATACATATAATTACTGTCCAAAAACTAATTGATTCAGCGATGAAGCTTTATGAGTCATATACTCATATCACCTTTTTTTTTAAAAAAAAAAAATCTAATGTGAGTCATATCACATTATTGTACAATTACTTGGTAAGGTTTATGTATTTTTTAAACCAAAAGAAAAAGTCTCAAACCAAAAATTCCATCCACCTAAACCCAATTTTTTTGTGCTACTTTTACACTCTACGTGTCATTTTCAGCTCATGTAGATACAAAATAAAGGGGGGGAAATATATCAAGTGCTTGTACCTCACTAATTGACTTGAAAAGCCATGGAATACCGATTTTTTTAAGACCACAAGTGGGGTTGGTAAGAGAATTTCGAATATTTTATTTATAATTCCTCCTTTTTTTTTCCTTTAATAAAATAAAGATCTCAAAGGCACGAATACGCTGGCATGCTCATGCCAGTTACTCTTAAAAAAGTTATTAATTAAATTTGAATCTAAAATTTATTAAATTTGGGTGGAGATTTGTTGAATCTTTAAGGAGGGGCCCCCGGAGCTCACATTTTAGGGTTGTTGCAACTTCAATTATCACTCCACAGTAAACAAATCATATGATATATTTTGATGAATAAATTAAATTAAACAATGTTGGTTTTCTCAATTAATTAAACAAAATGAGTGAGACCAAATGTAATCATAATTATTAGGTAAAGATATGCAAAGTGTCGTACAAGAATCCAATGTGTGTAGCAAATTCATCAGCTTGCTCTGTCACACTCAAATTTATTCTTTTCACACAAAATTTACCTTCTTTAAATAAGTAAATACGAACCAACAAGCTGTTTGTTGATATGGTGAGTAGTCTTAACCCTATAAAGAGAACAACACAAATTCAAATCCCAGAAAGCACATTTGTTGGAAAAACTTTAATCTTAATACTCCAAGTCTGACAGAAATTAGTTTTAATACTCTGAGTTGTAAAATAAATAAATATGATATATATATTAAATAGTGGCATAAAAAAAAAAATATAACCCACAAGTATCAAATAATACACTCCTTATGTTCCTTATTATAAAAACATCCTACATGTTTTGTTTATTTTATTAATTTTTTGATAAAATTTTGCTATTATTTTTTTAACTTTGTACAAAATTTCAATTTAATACTTAAGTTTATAAAGTTTCTTTATAACTCTCTAACTTCAACTCTGTTAGTTTCAAATTTTTTTGTATTAATAATTGTTAATTGACTAAACTCTTATAGCTAATAATTTTTATTGAGAGTAATCTTGAGGTTGTGTGCCAAATAAATAATTTCACTAATTTTTTTAATTCAAGTACAATTGTTAATAGGAAGTTATAAAAAGGATTGGGTGAGTAATGGATAAATAGATAATTGTATAAACAGAATCAAAGAAATGGATAATACTTTTTAAAAGTAGTATATTATATTTAGTTTAGCCAGATAATATAATTTCCTGAATTATTATTAGCTTTTTGCAGACAAGCTTTCTCCTAATCTCCAAAATGAAAATGAAAAGTGTGGGCATAATCATTTAAGTTCAGGACCCAATGCTCGGCCCTCACATGCATTGCACATGGCCTCTCTCTGGCTTTCTTTTGATAATTCAAAATTTGTGTTTCTTCTTAAGATAATCTTTTATTATAAAATACTTAACATTTTTTAATTAATTATCATTATAAGCCATTGGCATTAATTTGAATAACTCCGTATAATGAAGTCCCTGCCCTGGAACGAATATTCCCGACTGCTTCATGTTAACAAATCTTAATTATTTTAAGAAATAATCACAGACAAAATTGAATATTAAATTATGTTATATAAGCATATTATTAAACTTCTGACTGCTAAATTATACTTGAAGCGACATGAGAACTGGGAAGGCCATATCTGTTTTTCTTAATTAAATATTATTTTCTTAATCAATCAATAAATCTAGAAGTGACCATTGTTAGATACTAATTAATGGAAGTCGTTGAAACTTAACCCAAAATAATTGGCTATTGCAAATGGAACAATGAAAAAAAATGGGGAAGAGGGAACCAAACAAGACTTAAGAATGAAGTTAATTTCAGCATCAGGTAAACGACAGATGACTTAATCTTTAGAAGTTTGCTTCCAAACATTTTCTTTTCTTGCAAACAATCCTTCCCTCATTACATGGCAAAGGGTCAATTTTATCCACATACTTCATATTTTTTTCCCTAAATAAAAATATTAGGCGACTAATTAGTTCTTGAACAATATCTAAAAATAAAGCAAAACTCTCAAAAAGCTTACAAAAATACTTAGTGAGTTTAGTTTTAATTAGGAGATTATTAAAATCAAAGCATACCTCATAGAAAGTTTAAATATATATGAATTGAATTTTCACCAATTTGGTTCAAGTCTCATTTCATTTTGCATGGCACATATAAAGATTAATTATTAGATAAAATGTGTTGGAGTAATGAAGAAGGCAATGTGGAGTTTTGTTGAGATTCTCAAATGAAGCACGTGAATGAATGGGTGATGTTAATTTCCGCAAGGTGGATATAAATTAAAGAAACCAAGAAAATGAAACTTGTTCCGTTCTACAAGTGGTGGCCAGTTTCTTGGAGACTTTGAATTATTGATTCTGGAATTTGAAATTTGATCAGCCAGCTCCGGCAATTGGACAAATTGGTCAGCATAATTCGCAGTGATCTATTATTTGAAAAAAAAAAAAAAAAACAGGCACTGATATATTACCTCCAGTGTTTAATATAAAAGCTCGTTTGATTTTTATTTTTGTTCTAAATATAATACCCAATTTTTTTGTCTATCATATGTATACTTGATTCACCTCTTTTGCTTTTAAATCGTTCTAAACTATCTGAATTTAATGCTAATATTTTATATTTATTTTTCAACTTTTTCAATTTTAATTTTAAAATGTGCTGATAAAATATATTAGAAAGGATCATAATATAAGATGTCAAAAGTATTATAATTTAATTATATATAAATTAGTCTCTTGTAATATCGTCGATTATGGGAAATGTCGTGACTATAACGAAAAGATAAAGGGGGGGGGGGGAAGAGATTATGCTGCTCGATGAGAGTAATGTAATGAAAGTCAAATTGAATTAAGGATTAAGCCATTATGAGTAAAGTGTGTGAATTTTTGAGATCTTAAAGACTTTTAAGTCGATAACACTTAGACTTCTCATCACACTTTTATGGTATTAAGTTAAGAATCATAACTATTAAACTGCTAAAAGAATTGGATCTAAGGGTTGCTCTCTCACAACTAGTGAACTGAGATTTGATTCTTATCGAGAGGAGGTGTTTATTTAGTGTATGATGTGTTTCGAAAATTAATTCTTAAAAAAAACTTATTTCAGACTGCAGTTTACTTGCATATGGTTTTTTTTTTGGGGATGAAATTACTGAAAAAAATATTTGCTCAGAATTTCATTTTTTTTATCGTTGTTATCCTTTGTCTACAACTGATTTTCCCATTTACGTTTGAGTTTTACGAATTACAAATAAAACTTATTAGAAACCAAGATATTTTATTGCATTTTTTAATTACGGGACTTACTTAAGTGTGTTGCTTCTTTTTTAAGTTTTTCAATGCCATTAGTTCCCCTTTATATTTTATTAAATCAACCGCTGTCTCTTTATATAGAAGTGTGTTTGTGTGTATCTATAATAATTACTAATCTTACTGGTAAAAAGATCTCACTAATCTTTTTTTGAAAAAAAGGGTGAGCATGTACAATATATAAAATTGAATATGCAGAGTGAAAATACATTAATTTCTTTGTAGGTGGAAGGGAGCCCACTAAAAAAGAGAGAAATTAAAGGTAACTTTTGGAAAGCAAGGGCATAAGAAACAGCTAAGTTTTGTTGAGATCATATTGCATTAGGTGTGGCTTTAATGCCTCCAATCACTCAACCCCCTTCTTTCAACATTTGGCAAAAAAAAAAATTATGAAAAATTACTCTGATATTAAATATAACAGTTAAATAACTAATTTATAAATATTAATAAAATTACTTATATTAGTTATTTATAAAAAATGTATATTTATATTCATGATAAAATACATTTTTAATCGTCTGCATTGAAAACTATTTCATTAATAGAAATTTCTCTTTAATAAGTATAATAACAGGATAATTTATAAAAACAAATTATAGACATGTGGAAATGTGATTTTATCTTTACAAGTCTTTTCAAGTGTCTAATAATTACTATATCCATTATTTTTCGTTCTTATGAAATTACTTTTTCTTACCGAAATTTTGTAATTTAATTTTAAATTTATATATTCAATTAAATTTGAATTTTTTGAATAACAGTTACCTAGCAACGTATGCTTTTTTTTCTAAAACTGAACTGAAGACTTTCTCTATTTGGAGAGTCACAACAAGAAAAATTAAAAGTCCAGCTATTAGTTATCTTTTTCATTTATGAAGATAATTGTATGGCCTTTAATATATGTATGGCCTTATAATATACATACACACGCGTATTCATATGTTATTGTAATGTTGGTTGTTCATGGGTCGTTTTAGATGTGAATTAATTAAGCAAACTACATATAATTAAATAAAATACAACTCACAATAAATAATTATGATATTCTTAATTGGTTTATCCTTTGTGGTTTGGGAGCCCAGCCTAGCATTATAACTCTTTTACTGAATATTAAGACTTGATATGCAAATTAAGCCTGGCAAGGGAAACTACAATATGAGTGGTATTTATATACATGAAATTCAAAATAAATTATACAATGCATCACTTTTTTATGTTATCTTAACGGGTTAATATAATTTTTTATCTCTTAAATTTGCCTTCATTTTGATTATAGTCCTTTAAGTTTTAAATCATATGTTGGAGTCCCTCAAGTTTCTTTTCGTCAAAATATTTGTCCCTATAATTTGATAAAAATCTGGACAATTTTACTTCTTAATTGATTAAAATTTATAGTTTAAAATTTGAAGGACTAAAATTAAAATTCATGCAAATTTGAGAGACTGAAAATTGCATTACCCCTATCTTAATATTAATCAATGTTTTGATGTATTGGATGTTTCCAAGCCTACATTTTAATATTCTTTTTCCTATTTTTTATGGTTTATTCATGTTTTCCAAACTTACATCTATGGGACCATAGAAAATGATTCAATATCCATTTAAACATCCAAATTGCACACAATAAGCTAAAATTTGAAATGAACTGAAAAATAATTAAAAAATTTCACGTTGCTAAATGATATTATAATCAATAAATAATTGGGAATTAACAAAGAATATAAAATATTTAAAAGAGGAATCATATATTTATTATTATTAATATATCGAGCCAACAAAAAATAGGAATACAACTCACCGAGAGAATCTGTCACAGATGGCATGGTAGGCAATCGGGCCGTTGTTTGTTGGTAGGAAATCATTGCTCATTATAAATTAACCGTTTATTATAAAATTTAAATAACCAAAATCATGTGATTGAAAAAAACTGTTAAAATTAGTTTAAAATAATAAATAATTAAATATGTAAAAATATTTTTTTTACTAAATATGTCATTATTTATAAGTGAGTAGATGAGAGAGGATAATCATGAAAAAATAATAAAAAAGAATGCATGAAAAAAATTAATTAAAAATAAAATCGATAAAAATTTACTTAATGCTCAAACAACAACCTCAAAATTATAAAAAGACGGGGGGAATAGTTAAGTACAAGGATTAAATGGGTAAAATGGATTTGGATTATCTTCTCTCTTTTTTTATCCCATTCTTACTATTAAATAAAAGTTAAATTCTTGATATTTAATATTTTATAAAATTATTATTTTTTACTTTCGAATAATGTGTACTCGTAGTTATTAAACGTTCAAATCAAATTTTGATAGTCTACATTTTGTTGTAAACATATTTATCCAATGTGTGAAACCCAATATCTAATTAATCTGTTGTTAATATACTTACTGTGTTGTTGTTATTGGCATTTAGTAACATAATTTCATAAAACCAATTGCACATTGAGGCAATAATTGGATTTTTTTAAAAAAAAAATTTGTCTTTAATTCACATTCTATAATATTTGATCCTTACCTAAAATATATTGGCTGATTTGAGCCCCGGTATCATTTCTCCCTCTAGATATTGTTCCCATTCAATACTCACTTTATTTGTGTGGGTTACCCGTCACTAATTGATAAATTTCACAAGGGATATCATACATCGCTTTTAAAATATCATGCTTCACCTTTTAAATTGCCATCAAAAATAAAATTTATTATTCTTCATCCAAAAGTTCGTGTCAAAAAGTCCTGCAATTATTAGAAGAAGAAAAAAAAATGTAATCCTGAAATTTCATCTAATTTTGAGAGGATTTCATCATAATTTTAAACATTATAATCTGTATACTTTTTTGCACCAAAAAACATGTACTCATCTGATCCTTAATATAAAATCCATTTAACTCATTTGATTAGATTAAGAAAGTTAGATAAGTTAGTTAAGTATAAGAAATATGACACGTTTTTCCTAAAATACCATAATTATTTTTCTTAATACCTTCTCTTCCTCTTCTACTTGATTATGGTTGAGGGAGTATTCATAAAGGTAATTTAGAAAAAATTGATAAATATAAAAAATAGGTCTTATATTTAGGATCAAAACCAACTCAACAATTGGGTCCTATATTAAGGACCGGAGGAATATAAGATTTTCATAAATCAGTTTCAATCAGTGTGTAATATTTTCATTATTTCCGTGTTGGTGAAAAAAAAGGTAATACTACGTCTGTCCTTAATATAAAATCTAATTTGACGTTTAATTTAATCTTAAATATAAGATTCTAATTTGCCTTTCATATTTATCTATTTTTCTTAAAGTAGTCCTTATAGTAATAATAACTTTAGCTAATACATTTGATTAGTAAGAATATTTTAAGAAAGACAATACCTATTTATTATTAATAACTAACTTAACTAATTTTTTTAATCTACACAAGTTAGTCAAATGGCTCTTGTATTAAAGATTGATGTAGTATTTTCACTATTTCAATTGAAAATACAATTGTATAACCTCTGATCCTTAATATAAGACCTCATTTAACTTTTATTTTGGTTCTAAACGTAAAATCCCAATCCTTTTTATCTCTTATATTTATTTATTTTTTTAAGATAGTCATTCTAATAATAGTAATTCTAGCCACTACACTTAATTAGTAAGGGTATTTTAGCAAATACAATGTTTATTTATAACAAATAACTAATTTAACTAATTTTTTTAATCTACTCAAATTAGTCAACTAGTTCTTGTATTTAGGAACGAAAATAGTACTAGTTTATTTATGTTGTAAAAGAAATTTTACGGAGTCATTCACATTCTAAAGAATTGTAGAACAACAAAATATATAAATTTTTAAAATTGGTGTAATGTTTGTTTCGTAATTATTTATGGGTTAAGGTGCGTCCAGCACCCCGAACTATTTACTCAGGTGTGTCCAGTGGCCTAAAGTAATTTTGGGTGCATCCAGTGTCCTAAATTAATTAAAATGATGCGTCTATATCCCAGGCTAATAGAAATGTTATGTTTAACTGTTACTTTCCTGACTCAGCTTAAAGTTGACCCCAGATATTCTACATGGTAGACACATGGGCACCCGATGTGTATTATTCTTACTCAAAAGACAATTTATTTAGAAGAAGAGGAAGGAAATAAATTCAATTTTGAGTAAGAATAATACATATCAAATGTCTATATGTCTATCATTTAGAATATTTGGGGTCAACTTTAAGCTGAGTCAAGAAAGTAATAGTTAAACATAACATTTCTGTTAGCCTGGGATATGGACACACTATTTTAATTAGTTTAGGATACTGGATGCACCCAAAATTACTTTAGGCCACTGGACGCACCTGGATAAATAGTTTAGGGTACTGGGTGCATCTTAGCCCATTATTTATTGTATTCATGCGCAATTATCCCTTAAAAATGGTAGTATTACATGGTAACTAACCATGTAAGGTTACCTGTCCGATAAAAAAATAAAAAATAAAAAAGGTAGAAAGAGAGGAAGATACCACCACGCAGGCTAATGAAAGGAAAGGTAAGAAGTAGAATGGAAAAGAAAGAGACAAAGACAAAGAAAAGAAGGAGAAAATATTTTACATATACATATATATATATATATATATGTATATGTATATATGAAGAGTGATAACAGTTGACTAATCGCTTTTAGCGTAGACAGCTAGGGTTTCTTTCTTTCTTTCTGGTAAGATGTGTATGTAATATACAAACAGCCTGGACCTTCATCATCATCATCTCTCTCTCTCTCTCTCTCTCTGTGTATGTAATTTGTATAGAAAAATGCAGGCTGCCCAATTCCTGCTTTCTGTCTCACTCCTCCAATAGGTTGAGACACCCACAATGCCATCAATCTGAGCCACACCACTACTACCACTACCAATCTACCACCATTGTCTCCTGCTCATTCCTCACTCTGCTCGGCGTTGCTCGCAGATTCTTCTCAGCAATGCTGTCTCACAAGCTCTCTCTCTTGCTTCCCATTTTCCTCATTTTGCTTCCTTTAGCCAGACCAGATCTGGCTTCTGAGCGAGCTGCTCTGCTTGCTCTCCGTTCTTCAGTGGGTGGCCGAACCCTTCTCTGGAACGTCACCCAACAGAATCACTGCAAATGGGCTGGCGTCCAATGTGACCGTGACCAGATCGTCGAGCTTCATCTTCCCGGTGTTGGGCTTTCCGGCCAGTTACCTAACGGCATTTTTGGTAACCTCACTCATCTCCAGACTCTCAGTCTGCGTTTCAACGCTTTGACTGGAAAACTCCCTTCAGATCTCGCTTCTTGTGTCCACCTACGGAATCTTTACTTGCAGCGAAACTTGTTCTCTGGAGAAATCCCTGCATTCTTGTTCTCTTTACCCGACATGATTCGCCTTAATTTAGCGCACAACAATTTTTCCGGTGCGATTCCACTGGACTTCAACAAGTTAGCAAGGCTGAGGACTCTATATCTAGAGAATAATCAGCTTTCAGGTTCTATTCCCGGGTTGAACCTGGAAAATCTCGAGCAGTTCAATGTGTCAAACAATTTGTTAAACGGCTCGGTACCGGTGAAGTTACAGTCATTTTCTGAAGATTCATTTCTAGGGAATTCACTATGTGGGAAGCCCCTCAAGCTTTGTCCAGGAGAAGGAGCCGCAATATCTCCGTCCGGCGAGATTGAAAACAGCAATAACGGAGGGAAGAAGAAGAAATTGTCTGGTGGGGCCATCGCCGGAATAGTCGTTGGATCTGTGGTGTTGCTCCTGTTGATTGTGTTCGCTTTGATTCTCCTTTGCCGAAAGAAGAGTAATAAGAAGTCGAGCTCCGTCGACATTGCAACTATGAAGCATCCAGAAACGGAAATTCCAGGCGACAAACCCGTTCCAGATGTGGAGAACAATGGTCACAGTAATGGGTATTCGGTAGCTGCAGTGGCTGCAGCAGCCATGACAGGAAACGGCAGAACAGAATCGAACAGCAATGACGGTGTGAAGAAGTTGTCATTCTTTGGTAATTCACCGAAGGTGTTCGATCTGGAAGATTTGCTTAGAGCTTCGGCGGAGGTTCTGGGTAAAGGAACATTTGGAACAGCATATAAGGCGGTTCTGGAATCTGGTCCGGTGGTGGCTGTGAAGAGGTTGAAGGACGTGACAATTTCTGAAAAGGAATTCAAGGAGAAGATTGAATTGGTGGGAGCAATGGATCATGAGAAATTGGTCCCTCTCAGAGCTTATTATTTCAGCAGGGATGAGAAACTTCTCGTCTATGATTACATGCCAACAGGAAGCTTATCTGCACTTTTGCACGGTCAGAATTTTCAATCTATTTAAGATCTACTGATAATTGATTTCGGCTTTTTAGTAGATTTTGAGAGCACCATCTATTCTTCGAAGATGAATTCAACAATTTGCACTGTTTTTGGTTATTATGCCCATCTTCTATTCTGGGGAATATGCATAATTGTTATTAGTGCCTAACTGTTGACTTCGTTGAATCTTTCAAAGGTGGGCTGAGCATGTGATATCCTTCGGGAAATGAGTTTTTCTATGCATCCTATTTGGAGTTCGCTTCATTTGCTTCCTCATAGATCTATATGGCTTTGAGTATTATATACATATTCATGCCATTCCACATCATCTTGTTCCATCCGTTAGCAGCAAACAACGTGGTGGCTTGGCTGATAAAGATCTACATTATCATAGAAGTTACTTGTTATGGCTCTATTTTGTTTAATCAGCTTTACATAAGTTACTTGTTATGGCTCTATTTTGTTTAATCAGCTTTACATCCCAAAGACTTCATTGTGACAAGTATGTGAAAAACATGAAACAGGCAACAAAGGGGCGGGTAGGACACCATTGAATTGGGAAATCAGATCAGGAATTGCACTAGGAGCTGCTCAGGGCATCGAGTACCTACATTCACGGGGACCTAATGTTTCTCATGGAAACATAAAATCATCCAACATCCTCCTCACCACATCCTGTGATGCCAGAGTGTCTGATTTTGGCCTGGCACATCTTGTTGGACCCTCCTCCACTCCCAATCGGGTCGCCGGCTACCGTGCGCCAGAAGTTACTGATCCTCGCAGAGTTTCTCAGAAGGCGGATGTCTACAGCTTTGGAGTGTTGCTGTTGGAACTTCTGACTGGAAAGGCTCCAACACATTCTCTCTTAAATGAGGAAGGAGTAGACCTCCCTAGATGGGTTCAATCTGTTGTTAGAGAAGAATGGACTTCTGAAGTGTTTGATCTTGAGCTCCTAAGGTATCAGAATGTTGAGGAGGAGATGGTTCAACTATTGCAGCTTGCAGTTGATTGTGCAGCTCAATATCCTGATAAGCGCCCTTCAATGTCTGAGGTGAGACAACGCATAGAAGAGCTACGTCGCTCAAGCTTGAAAGAGGATCAAGACCAAGTTCAGCAACCTGATCTGATCAATATAATGTAGATGACATATCTTCTCGATGATGGCTACGCTAAAAACAGATCATATCATCTTTGTTCTCTCTTGGTACACAAAAAAGCCCTTGTTTTCCTGTGCTTATGCTGTATTCTTTTAGCTCGGTCCTCAAATTTTCCCAGCACCCAGCTTTTATTTTTCATCTTTTTTTCCCCTTTCCCTTACAGTATCTTCATTTACTATTTCTTCCCCCCAATTTCTATCTCAATGAATAGCTTGACGGGTGGGTGTCTGTTCCATTAGTCATTGTTGGTGGATTCTGGTTGATGTAATTATTACTCTTCCTTGCTTTAACATTGGCTTTTGCTTTGTTGAAAGCTGAAACTTTTTTCCTTGTCGGTGGCACGTATTATCACACCCCTTTATCTGTTACCAAAAATGCCTATGGGCGTTTCACAAAAGAAAAAAAAAAGGAAGAAAGAAAGAAGAAAAAAAAGCCTATGGGCATGACATGAACCTCACCTTGTTAGAGGCATATTTATTTGCTACCCCAATCATAAAAGAACTGATAATAATTCATCAGGCTCTTCACAGGTCAATCTCAGCTGTGGCCTATGAAGAGCGTTATTGCAAATTTTAGAAGTCCATCAAATGATAAAACGGATTTGATGGTATTTGTTTATAATATCATTTAAATATTTAGCTGTAATAGATTAGATTTATCCATCTGAAACTACCTGTAAACATGAAACAAAATTAAGAGCAAGAAGTTCTTATGCTAACTATGCCTTGAAAAGCTCATTTGAAACGGCGTTCATGAAGTTTAATCTAACAAACAACTCTAGAATACAAGTTCTATCTGTACAATTTTTTTCCCTGTAAAAATCATGCTCATTAAAATAATGTCTGATAAGACTTATGAACTGCAAATTATAAGGTGGTCAGCCCCATTATGGGTCCCAATATAAAGTAGTTTCGTTATTGGGTTATAAAGCCAAAAGATTAAGCAACTGCCTTCTTAATTCTTATCCTTTCTGGATATGATTTTAAATTTCAAACATCATGGGAAGTGACAGTCACTAGAAATAAAACTTCTCAGTAGTTATGGCTATTATAATTATGAATGACTTTATGTTAGACCGAATGTAAACAAGTATAGGGGAGTGGCAGGTTTTGGAAGTTGAAAGTGAGGTTTCTGATGTAGTGGACCAACTTATGCTTCATGTTCATATTTTGTTGCTTTCTGGACCGAAGCCTGCTGTTCTTTTCTGTTTAAATTGTTGTGATGTGAATTAGAATGAGGTTGGAAACGAATGAACAAGACAGTGATGTTGGGTCTGTCTCCTGGCGATGTTGCTGTCTTATTACGTATCTTCTTTCACCAATTGGAGACGCCTTTTGTAGGACACGTACAGATTTTACACAAACACAAATATTGGAGCCTTCTGAGTAACTAATAGGATTTTTTAACGTTGAAATTTATTGTCTCTTTTTTTGTGGCTGTTATTGGACTTCAATAGCGACTCCTTTTATCTGTTCATAAAATGTTACATTTTCCCCGGCAAAGCAGTAATTTAAGCATTTCCTTTTATACTTAAAAGCCTGATTTGATAACTAATGATAAATATGGTCAAAAATTGTAGCACTCATCACCCATCAGCTATTACTTCCTCTCAATGTTGCGCAACGCATCGAACCTTTTGGTGAATATGTAACTTTCTAATAATATTCCCTTCATTTTTTTATAAAAAATAATCTCATAATAACACACTTAAATATAAAAAGACAATTCTCTTTTCTAGAAATTTAACTTGTCCTTCTATGTTACCCTATTAAATATATGCTATTTATTATTTTTCTGTAATGAAGTTTTACTTACAAAAAAAAAATATAATTAAAGGAATACGTTTTACTTTACAAAAAAAAAATTTAGTCATTTCTTATGATTAAAAAAAATAGGAGTAATTCGCATTACTTCCTCCAATTGCAACAGTCTTATTATTCTTTTTTCCAACAAATATAACTGTCCCCCCCAGAGAGAGAGAGAGATTGAGCAAAATTACATAGCATGCTCAGAATTTTTTTTCCCCCCTTTTGGAAGAAATCAAGTATTACCTCTAGTCCTCTAAGGGTTTGTTTGAGTGCCCTCCTAAACTATGGTTTGGGAGACAAAACCATGATTTGGTGAAGTGTCACCCAAACAGCATCAATTTTGAGCCAATAATCCGAAACCATGGTTGAGCCAAAACCATAGTTTCAGAAGAATAACTTCATCCTGCTTCTGACTTAAATTAAGAGTATGATTGTACCTGTTAGAGTAAATCTCAACAATATTGACTTTAATATCCCTCAATATTTTTTTATAAACATATTAATCTATATCTTATAAATATATATACATATATTAATTATTTATTAATTACATTATCTTTTGTATTATTATGTTGGTAAAAATATATATTAACAATTTTATTTCTTCAAATTAAAATATATCATAAATTTATCTTTTATGTAATTATCATATTAACTTATGTTTTTTTAAGTAATTTGTATATATAAAAAGTACTTCTGATCACAACTATCCAAATACTCTTACTTTTCAAAATCACTTTTTTCACAAGATCTATTCTCCCCAAATCTATTCTTTAGAAGCTATTTTCAAACCATGGTTTTGTTTCATCCAAACACCCCCCTAAATATAAAAACTAGTAACTAACTCTTATATTTAGGCTCAGAGGTGGTATGTGCTAAGTCCCAAAAAAATGGCCTTGACTTAATCTTCCTTTACTCTACTCTCCTGAACCTACATACACCTTAGTTTGACATCATCAAAATATAAATCATTTTTTAAATGAAATAAGCATCATATCCACATGAAGAAAAGGGGAGTGAAATGCTCTTATTGCTGTGGTATTGAGAAAGCAGGAAAGTTAACACCACAGAACAATGCAAGCGCCCCACATTGTGGTATGCATTTTCAAGCATTTACAGCACTCAATTAGTTCACAACACAACAAAAAGATTGAAACCCGAGTGTTAACCTTTGACCTGATAAATAAATGGCTCATCCTGAACCAGTTTTAGCTTCTTTTCCCTTGCGTTTTTTTTTTTTTTTTTTACCTAACCCTTTTTGAGAACTCTGCAAATCAAGAAACAGAAATTAGATCAGCAAAAGAAATTTTGAATAGACATCATGAATACAAGGACATTGCAGAAGCCTACATGTACAAGGTATACAAAAAACAAAGGTCCGTGTGCCCCTTCAAATTGTCACATCTTGTCAAAACTATTGTCTGGGAGTTGCTAGATACGATAATTGTTTTATGCACTAGAATTTGGAGGTGGGTCATCTTTCAATCCCTTAGTGAGATCATAGTTGATTGATGCAGCTGGGAGAGATTCTGAAAATCAACGG
>NW_021635839.1:0-32613 GCF_004799145.2 Neltuma alba | reverse complement strand
TTCACCCCTGCACTTCATTTCTGCTATTTGCTATCATTGATTCACACTTTGAGGACAATGTTGTGTTTGAGTGGGGGGGAGGGACTTATTGTGGATTTTAGTAAATGATATTTCATACATCATGCATCTATGTGATTTTGAGGTGTTTTTGAACTTATAAATTGGTTGAATTGTGAATATTTTGAGTTTAGTTGCTGAAGAGTTGAAATTGCACAGGATTTTTTCGCTTTCTACCACCACCTTCGCCGCGGCGAAGCCCCCTTCTTTTCACGTTAATTTTCTCTCGGGATACTTTCGCTGTGGTGAAGGCCAGCCCTTTTCTCTAGATTTCGTCTCTCTCTGCCTCAGTCGCCGCGGCAACCTCAATAGTTCGCCGCGGCGATGCCCTTCTAAAAAAAAAAATTATTATTTAAATAATTAATTCTTTGCAATTTCAACATGGTCTTCAGGAATTTTTCCTGGCTTAGATTCTTTATTGCTCCTGCATTTTTTTTTTAAATTGATTGAAAGTTCAAAGTCTACTTGTGCTTATAGAAAACTTCCCATGCTTTTAAATGAGGGTTGAACTGGGGCTAGTTATTCTCATTTTTTTGACAGATAGTAAATGAGATATGCTTTGAAACTATGACTGTGTGGTTTTTAACTCTTGAGATTGATTAATTGAGATTTTAGCCTTGTTGGAAGGATTTTTGGACCTAAAGTTATTAAATTGAGTGAATCTGCTTATTTCATATTTCTCTAGAACTTGTTTTAATTCTTAATCAAAGCTTAGTGAATCAATTTTTGTAAAATGATAGAGGCATTCGATTTCAAATCCCCCTCATTTCCCAAACACAAACCCAATCATTTTTAAACCGTTGTAAACCCCTTTGGACCTTCATCTTGAGTACATGCATGCAATTATTGTGTAAAGGAGAAAAAAGAAAAAAAGAAGAAAAAGAAGAAGAAGAAGAAGTTGCTTAAATAAAAAAAAAATAGAAAGAAAAAGAGAAAAAGCAAAGAAAAGGAAGGATAAAGATATAAAAAATTATAAAATAAAAACTAAGTAGCTTCTTCCCTTGTTTTTATTTAGATTAATTCTGTCTTAATAATTTGTACGCTTGTACTCATTTCCATTTTCATTCTCATCCCATTCATTGCACTTAGCCTTCATTCACGTTCTAAACCTTAAAAGTCCTCTTGATTTACAAAGTTTGCTTCCTGTGGTGGAGAGGTAGAATTATTACAAGCCTATGGTAGAAATTGGATTGAGTAGACTTGGAGTGAAATAACCCTAAAACAAGTGAGTTAAGAGTGAAACACTTATCCGTGAGATAGATCTTTCTTGATCAATCGTTTGAGTTAATATCCATTGTGCTCATTTTCTTAGCCTATCCTTGTTTACTGATGTTAGCCCTGTGAGAGTTTCTTACTAATCTTCTGCTTTCATTTTTAAGCATGGTAGTGTTTTCTCTTTGTGCTAGTATCCCTTTGAATTATTCTTGAGCTTTGTCCAGGAGTACAAAGGTCTAAGTGTGGGGGAATTTGATTGAGCTCAAGATATTATTATCTTTTCATTACATTATCCATGATTTTGTGGTATTCTCTGGCCCTTTTTTAGTGATAATTGTGCTTAATTTAGATTAAGAGTCCTCACTTTAAATTAGTGTCTTTTTAGGATAAAATTGTCATGATTGGTTATTAATTGTATTCAATTGATTCTAGGACAATTAATACTTCAATTTGTTGCTTTTTATTGTAGGACACTAGAGATTGGGGCCAGAATTGAAGAACTCAAGGCACAAGAAGCAAGAAGGATCCTCTGCCATAGTTCACCGCAACACACTTCTGAGTTTTGCCACGACGAACGTCGTCCGTCAAGAAGCAAGGCTCTCTACCATGTTTCACTTGTGCGAACTACTCGTATCAGCAAATCTCAGACCCAACCATTTCAGGAAATGTTGACCTACCCACTCCCAGGAACCGATCCATGCACACAAATTTCGGTTAGAAACCCTATTTGGGTATGATGAGGTCAGACTCTCATTATTCAGCCTCCACCTACGTTTCTATCATCATCTTCTCTCATCTCTCCCTCAGAAACCCTAATCCTCCATATCCATCTTCTTCACCTTCCATTTTTCCTGCAACCATTTCTTCATCCATTTCCATTTCTTCCATCTGCTATTGTTATGGTTGAAGAACTCCCTCTGGTTGGAGCTGATTCCAAGGCTATGATGAGCTAAGCTTCTCAACTCTTGAAGATGGTGGAGTAGCATGAGTTCCAAAGCTTCAAAGGGGATTTTAGTTTTAATCTTCAGTTTTTAGCTAGGCATTTATGATTTCCTAGTTTAGGAGTTGTAAAGTTAGTTAGATGCTTTGATTAATTCTGTAATCAGTGGTTACTGATTAGCATTTGTATTTTGGATTGATTTATGCTGAACTATGAGCTTAAATATATGTAGTTGCAATAGATGCTTATTGTAACTTCATTAATCTCTTCCTTAAATCTCCTATCTGCATGGTTTGTGTTAGTGCTGAGTTTGCTGTGTGTTACATTAACTAATTACATGATCATTCCAATTTACACATTAGGCGAGCTAAACAAAGCTTTCATTAATGAGTTCATTAATGAAAGCTTTGGACTCATCGAGTTAATGAGGTTTCTGATTAAGAAAACCTAATTCTTTGTGAAACTCCCATATTTAAGTGAACTATGATTGCTTCAAAACCATTTTCAAGAGATTTCCTATCATTCATTTCCATTACATTACTACTATCTTAGAAAATCCAAAAATATAGTACCTTAGATTTTTATTTCATTGCATTAGTTTTGGCACGTTTCATTAAATGTTAAAACCCAAAAACCCCTTTTTCATTACTTTGCATAGCATTTAGTCTAACTTAGGTAATTAATTAAGGCTCCCAAAAGAGAAACGACCCGAGTTTGCATTACTGCATAGCTTGGAATTAAATTTTGAGTGAGAACCCCTAAGCGAACAACAGAAAGGATCTCTTTCAAAGGCATTAGGGATTGGAATCCCGTCTGTCAAATATAGTTGATGACGGGAAAGTCAAAGTGGTAAAAGCAGATGTACAATTGATAAGCAATAGAAGAAGCTTAGAAGAAGATCAGTTAGCAACATCTTTAGAGCTAAAATACTGAAGAATAAGACTCAAAACTTTGAGATCTCCCTAGAAGGAATGACGAGTATACAAGGGAAGAGTATACGTTTCTTTTGTGGCTATATTAAAAGCAAATTTTAGAAGAGGCACACAAAAGTAAGTATACTATGCATCCAGGCATGATAAAATGTATCGAGACATTAGAGAATTATTTTGGTGGCCTAGTATGAAAAGAGATGTAACAAAATATGTATCTAAGTGCCTCACTTGTCATAAAATTAAAACAGAGCATCAAAGACTGTCAGGACCTTTACAACCTTTGAGTATCCCTAAGTAAAAATGGGATAGTATCTCTATGGATTTCATTATGGGATTACCTCGTACGTCATTGGGATATGATGTAATTTGGGTGATAGTTGATCAACTAATGAAATCAGCTAATTTATTGGTAATGAGAAAAGAGTATTAACTAGAAAAGCTTACGTGGTTATATATTAAAGTAATTGTAAGACTATATGGAATACCAAAAACAATCATCTCAAATAGAGATCCTCTATTTCTTTCCAAATTTTAGAAAGCGTTACAGCAAGCAATGGGTACAAAGTTGAGTTTTAATACAGCCTATCATCCGTAAATGGATGGGCAGAGGAGCAAACGATTCCAACACTAGAAGATATGCTTGAGAGTGTATGTATTGGATTTTAATGAAAACTGGGATGAGTACTTACCGTTAGCTGAATTCGCCTATAACAGCAGATATTATTCCAGTATACAGATGGCTCCATATGAATCGCTGTATGGCTGTAAGTGTAAAACCTCATTATGCTGGATAGAGTTAGGGGAAAGAAAGATTTATAGTCCTGATATGGTAGAACAAACCTCACAACAGATAAAGATGATTAGATAGAGGCTACTTATAGCCCAAAGCTGACATAATAGTTATGCCGATGTCCAGCAAAAGCCTTTAGAGTTCGAGGTTGGAGATCATGTATTCTTAAAAGTATCTCCAACAACAGGTGTGGGAAGGTCGTTAAAAGCACAGAAGCTGACACCCAAATTCATCAGACCCTTCCAAATTCTTTCAAAAATAAGACAAGTAGCCCATAAATTAGCCCTACTCCCTAATCTTAGCCAAATACATGATGTCTTTCATGTTTCCTAATTGAAAAGTTACCAACCAAATCCCTCTCACATTCTGGAATATGAGAACATCGCACTGCAAGACAACTTGACGTTTGAGATAAAACCGTCAAAGATTATAGATCAACAGATTAAGCAGCTGCGAAATAAGCCCAATTCGATGGTCAAGGTGATATGGGAAGGTCTAACGCAAGAAGGAATGACGTGGGAACAGGAAGATGACATGAGGAGCAGTTACCCAGAGCTCTTTATATAAGGTATGTTTTAAATTTCAAGGAGGAGATTTATTTAAGGGGAAGGAAATGTCACATCCTGTAAATTTTAACCCTAATAATGAGAATGAAAAATTATGTCAAGGCCCAATAGGGAAAGTAGATTGATTGACGAAGCCATGCATGATATAAAATCAAGATAGGTCTGAACTAATATTTTCCTAATATCTGGTCTAGGTTGGATAGACTGTAAGGTGTAACATCCTGATTTTTTGGCCTAGAAGTACTAGAATTAGCCTAAAATGAACAAACTACCAGACCCCTTATGGCAAGAGTCCTAGAGGTTTCTCTGGAAGGACAGAGGGATTCCCAGGGACTTAATGGCAAAAGAAAAGTTTTTCGAGACTAAGGAAAGAGAAAGTTAGAGACTTGGATAAAGTCTCAAGGCTCAAGAATGAGAAGTTGGGATAAGTATAGGTCAAAAGTCATATTGGAGGCCTCAATGAGGTAAATTATGGGGTAAAGTCGAACCAGGGGCAAAATCGTAATTTTGTAAAGTTTCGGGCCGGTAAGGGCAAAAGTGAAAATTATGCCCAAAAATTCCAAAAAAATCCCAGAAAGTGGGAAACGGCATGTTAAGGCGTGTATATGAAGAAAAATGACAAAAATACCCTTGTAGTGACTTTAAATAAATTTTTAATATTATGGCTCGTTTTAAGGTATAAAGCTAGATTTAATTATTTGAGCCATCAGGAGGCCTTAGAAATGTAAGTTAAAATAGGGATTAAGGAGTTAAGAGACTATAGAAAATTATAAAATTAGTCTCGTCCCCAAAAGGCCAGCATAATGGTTTTAAGAATGCTTAAAAGCCAGTTGTGCCAAAAAAGGGCATTTTAAAGAATGATTTTTAAGTGGGGCTATAGGTTGAGTTATGATCTGAGAAAATTCACGGATTTTCTCTAGAATATGAGGAATTTTATGATATTTTTAGATAAATTTTTAGAGTTTAGGATTGGATAAAATGCTCCAGTCAAATGTTAAATAATTAATGTCCCTTAATTAGGAGACAAAGTTAGAAAATATCTCAGATATTTTGAGGAAGACAAGTTCAACTTGAATTCTCTTCTTCTTTTTTGATAAGGTGATAATGGAATGAAAATGGATGATAGGAAACCTCTTGAAAATAGTTTTAATGGCAATCATAGTTCACTTAAGATATTAGGAGTTTCACAAATCCATTAGGTTTTCTTAATAACAACCTCAATAACTCATTGAGTCCAATGTTTAAATCAATGAACTTCATTAAAGAAAACATTGTTAAGCTCCCCTAATGTGTAAATTGAGAATGATTAATGCAATTAGTTCAATGTAACCCACAATCAACTCAAAATCAAGACACAAGCATGTAAGATGAGAGAGAATCAAGAGAGTTACAAAGAAGCATATATGTGACCACATATATTTAAGCATAAAATTCTACATTAATCAATCCAACTACAAATGTAATCATTAACCAATAATTACAGTATCAATCCCAAGTTCCTAACTGACAATTTACAACTCCTAGGCCTAGAAAGCCATAATCATAGCTAAAAATTGCAAACTGAAACTAAACTCCCCTTTGAAGTCTGGAAACTTATGCCATACCACTATTCTTCAAGAGTTGATAAACCCTAGCCCTCCATAGCTTCAAGAAAAGCTCCAACTAGAGTGAATCTGTCAACCATGGCAGCTTGGAGTGGAAGAAAATGAGATGGAGTGAAGCAAAAGGTAAAGGAAATGAATGAAGAAGAAGATGGAGGTGGAGAGGCAAGAAGATGAGAGAATAGAGGTGTTAGAGATGATAGAATGGAGTTATTGGTCGAAAATAGGGTTTCTAAGGGTTTTAAGGGTTAATCTAGGTCAGATCATATGAGTAGAGGGTCCATTTTTGCGTTCTAGATCTGAATCTGACATTACTGAAACAAGAGAGTTTGCTGCGTTGAACTCAAAAGTTGGCCGTGGTGAACGCAAAAGTTGGCCGCGGCGAACTATTCCAGAAAAGAATTTTAATGAGATTTTAAGAGTTTATTGCGATGAACTCAAAAGTTTGCCACGGAAAACTATTCTAGAATAGTCACTGATGCACATTTTTAGACTTTTTGCCACAGCACAGCATTTTCTTGGGCGCAACCAACTATTCCAGATTCAATATTTTGACTTCTCATGTTGTGTAATGCTTTGGTCTTCAATCTTGGCTCTAATTCTCAAGTGTCCTACAATGAAAAGCAACAATTTGAAGCATCAATTGTCTTAGAAATCAATTGAATACAATTAATAACAAATTATGACAATTTTACCCTTAAAAAGACACTAACTCAAAACAAGGACTCTTAATCTAAATTAAGCACAATTATCATCAAAAGGAGCCAAAATCTATGATAAAAACCCTTAAAATTATATGAAATAACATAGAATATTTGGGTTCAATCAAATCTTGCACACTTAAACCTTTGTACTCCTAGACAAAGGCAAACAGAACCAGAGCAAGAGAATAACATTGATACAAATGGAAACCCCTATGAATTTGAAGTAAGAAAGCAATAGTGTCAATAACTCAACTCTTCAAACAAGCAACCATAGTGATCTAATTTAATAAGAAGGGATTAAAGTAGAGTACAATCAATGCAATGGGAATGAACAAAAGAGAAAACACTCAAGATATAAACTATTTCACTCTATTCACTGAGTTGGGGTAATTCTCTCTCGAATCCACTTATTCAACCACTTTATCATAAGCTTGTTAAAATCCTACCTCTCTACTTCTAATGCATGAATACAATGATCAAGAGGACTTTTAAGGTTATGATAATAGAAAGGGCTAAATGAAATAAGATGAGGTGAAAAGATATGAAATGACTAAGCACCAAGCATTTTAGAAAAGGTTTCCAACTAACGTTTACTCTATTTCTCTAAAAGCACAACTTTGTTCTTCAAACCACCAATGAACTGTCTTATTTCAAAACTTTATTCTTTTGGTACCATTTTATTTTGATCTTTCTTTCTTTGGCTTTTCTCAAACATTTTCTTCTATTTCTTTGTCTTTTCCTATTTCTTTTCTCATTTTTTTGGCAATTCCAAACCCAAGAAGACAAAGTTTAACACATCATGAATGTAATAGTAAAAATGTTGGAAACTTGAATGTATAATGCATGTCTTGACACTTAAGAAAAGATGAAGGTTCAAATGGTCAGCAATGGATAAAATCATGTGGGTTTGTGTTTAGGATGTAAGGGTTTAGAAAAGAATGCATCTATAATGCTCATAACATTAATACAACTAAGTTTTGAATAAGGACTAAAACAAGTTCTAGAAAGTAGAAGATATAAGTGGATGCAACAAACTATGAATGAAAATTAAGCTCAAAGAATCTTCCAACAAGGCTAAATCTCAAATGCTCATACACAAAGATTAATTGTACTCCATATTAATCACAATACATTAACTCAATCAATATAAAAGCAAGCTCGAAGAATTATGACTAATGAAACTAAAACAATCAACTTTGAACAAATAGCAATTCTCATGAGTATCAATACAAGTTCATAAACATTTACTGAAGTCCAAAAATACACAAATTCAAGTGTAAGTTAATTGAAGCAAAAATTTTCAAAAATTTTGACTCAAAATCTTCATATTAAGTTTAAAAATTAATCAAAATTTTGAATTTTTTTTAGAAAACCATATTTTCAATAAACATAGAAAAACACAACACAATCACTGAATATCAATCTCTCCCTCACACTTAAATCTTGCATTGTCCCCAATACAAAACTCAAGTGCAACCCAAGATCAAAATAAGAGAAACCAAAACCAAAAAGGGAGGAAAAGAAAACAAACTACTTTTACTACTGGCTATGTCCCTCCCCCACACTTATCTCACAAAACAAGCAATAATTCAAAAGATAAGAGTTAAGGAAGGAAAGGGACAACCTTAAGGACGAAACCTCTTTAGACTCTTATAGGAGAAGTTCTCATCCCAGATGAGAAACATGCATTTCTTCCATGTGCTCACTTCTCCTTTATTGATCTTCCTTGGTAGTGGTGGTGTGTGTCACATCCAGTACTATGGTAATTAGGAATAAGAAATGTTCCTAAATAATTAAGGGTCATAAATGACAAGGAGAAATAGAAGAATTTTCGCGGAAAATAATTATTATAGTTTTCCAAGCCAATTATGAAAAGTTTGACTAATTAAGGAAAATTGGTCAAGAATAATTATGAAAAAATATTTTCAAGTCTCAGAAAATTAAGAAAAAATAAGGATGATATCCTTGAGAATTATATGGGATTATAAAATTAGTTTTATGACCAAATTACCCTTCGAGAAATTACAAAAGAATTTAAGGGCGATTTAAGCAAGTTTAAGGCCTTTTATTTGGAAAATTCCAAATAAATAATTGGAAGGAGAATAAAATCCCAAGAAAATTTTTACGATATCCCAAGGAATTATAAGAGATTATGAAATTAAAAGAAGACCCTCAAGTATCCAAGATTTTTCCCAATTCATCTGAAAAGTGAAAAAATCACTAAAGAGAACGAAATTAGTTTTCCTTTTATTTAATTATTGGGAAATTAAATTTGAGACAAAGAGAGCAATTTGGGAAGATAAAAATAAGGAGAATAATTTATGAATTTGACAAAAAATAATTACAGAGGCCAGAGCACTGTAATTATAGAAAAGAAGTTAAACCCGGAGTCAAAGTACACCGATAAAGCAAGACTAAAGTCTTGCAATTCAAATGGTTCACATTTAGCCATGTGTCAAGCCCCTAATGGAGAGGATTTAAAGCTTTCCAAATGTCAAGCCTCAAGTGGAGGAGAGTTTGATTTTTGGAAATTAATTACAATTGGAATTAAGTGATTAAGAGGGAAATTTCAAGAAGTAGGTTTTTGACACTTGGCTTCTCATTAATGCTAGTAGGTGAGATATTTTGTGCACATTAAATGAGTAATCCTCCCCCTAAATCAGATGCTAGTTTCATCCAAGAGCAAACCAAGAGGGAAAAGAGAGAGTTCAAGGAGAAATCAAGAGAAAAGGGACCAACTTTGATCATCCACCCAAGATCCAGGGTTAGTTTTTGGTTCTAAGTTGTTCCTTACCTTGTTTGCTTGAATTATATGGTAGAAATTTCTAGTTTTCTTCCTTCTTTTGTGCTGGCTGAAATGTATAATAAGTAAGGGAGGAAGTTTTATGGTTCAATCTTGCTAGAACACTTCAAAGCATGTTAGATCCTTGTGGTTACAAGAGTTTGTAGGTTGATTTTGAAGTGTTTTCTTTGTTATGTTGCATTAGAACCTTTTCGGCCAAAGTAAGATCTGGACCCTAGGATGTGTTTTTTAAAGTTTTGAGGCTTCCATTGTGTTCAAAATGAAAAATGGTGTAGGGTAAACCTAAAGAACGAGTGTTGGAGGCCATAGAATCAAAGGTGCAATTTTTGGATTTTAAACTCTAATGGTTTGGCCAAGCTGAAACTGAAAGAAGGGATTTTATTTTGTTAAATCTAAGTACATATTTGGAATCTACATGAAAAATCATGTAGGAATGAGTCAAGAGGGAATTTTTAGGGTCTAAGGAAACAAACTCTAAAATTAAAGAACAAAGGTGGATGCTTTAAGGGACAAAGGATGTCCTTGATTTATATTGTTGATTTTTATGAGGAATGGTTGATGATTCTTGCTGCCCTTTTTGTAGATTTCCATGTTAGGGTTTGGCATTTGTGGAAGCAAGAAAGAAGAACAAGAAAATCAAAGAGCATTGGATTAAGGTAGTAAGATTTAATTGACCTTAATGTTGAGTGTTGCATTGATTGCTATGCAATTTCATGTGCTATTATGTGGCTGAACTAAATGATGATGATGATGATGATTGTGTAGCTATACTCCTAACTTTATGTGCCTTGGCTATTGCATGTTAGAGTGCTACATGTATAAGGTAAAGTAGTTCCCTATTAATAGCAAAAGGTTGGAATGCTTGTAATTGATGCATATTAATGTTTTGGTTGATTGATCTTGCTACTGGGATTTCATTGAAATCTCATCCCCCATATGTAACCTAATATTTTAGGGACTGAATCATCAAAAGGGAGGCTACAAATTGAAGGATTAATATGGTGATGAGCCATGAGGAAATATTTATATTTGGTTATGTATAAGTATCTATGGTTGGTGCTGTAATCCCTAAGCAGGATGTCAGTTTAGAGCCACGTTTTATTAAGTTACTGAACGAATTTAGGCACTAAATTTAGTATGCTTAAAGTTGACTTCATGAGCTTCAAATTGATAGGTAGCACGTTAAAAATGGACAAATACATGATTTATAATAATTTTTCAAAGTTAAGGTTCAGAATCTGGAAAAAAGATTTTTTCCAAATGGACAGATGTGAATTTCACAAAAACCTGACACTTTTTCAAATGGAATTGGTTCATAATATTATTTTTCCTTGAAAAATAATTCAAATATATTTTTATGGAATTTTGAACCACTCCATTTTGAATTTTTTAGATTAAGTTATGAATTTTTGAAATTAGGCCAGAAAACTGGATTTTTACCTGATAAACAGTAAAAATCCGAAAATCAGCGTTTTTTATGAATTTTTGAGCCCAAGATCATCCAATGTGGTCTAAAATGGTTTTAATTAAACCCTAAGTGGATTCGATAATAAGGTATGATATTTTTGGTATCAGAGCGAAGGTTCTAGCATAGGATAGAACGCTTTGCTTAGTTAATATGTCACTTAAAAGGAAAATTGACATATTGTGGCAGAAGAATGCTACTGTCTAATTATTGGATGGTTCGACTATTATAATGTAGGACGGAGTAGAATAGCTTGTTGTGGCTGCAATAGTGACTTAGAGGATTCAATTAACCAGAGGAGACCAGGAGAACCTTTCCCTTAATGGTTCGATGAGGATGAGGACTATAGCCTTGTAGCATATTTCTACTATGATATTTTATGGGAGAGTAACCCTCCACTTGACATAGCCACAGTTGCTTCCAATTATGAAAATAATTTCACACTATAGAGGACCTAGCCAGGGATTTTAGGGAGAGGGGCTGGTCCATTAAGCCCGACGAGAATCAGAATGCCCATGTGTACTTGAGATATCTGGAGGATATCTGGAGGCTCTACCATTATGTGACTAGGGAAGATGCTACCCTAGAGATGATGGACTGAATACTAGCATTGCTTAGAGTACTCCCTCAAACCCGGCTTTGGAAAAATAATGTGAGAGACATTTGTAGTCGCATGGATAGTATCAGCTTCAACGATCTAATTGATGCCTTCAAGATCTTTGTAAGGAATACATTTCCTTGAGTTAGATGCCGAAGACTGGATCCTAATGACGACAGATATGCTCCCGTTCATATGCTGACAGTAGAATGAGTTCTGTCATTTAGATTGGACATTGGGATCCGATGTTGAGTTAATGGACCCAAAGCCTTGAGAGCTTTACTATTTCCCATTTTAGGTAGTCAGTTGGACTTTTGTAGCACTGACGGAGGACTTATAGCTAGCCGTAGTAGGTTAGTCTGGCATGCTTGATTACTATGTATGTTCCTAAGAGCTTTACTCTTCGTATCAATAACATCAGATTCGGATCGAGAACGCAAAAATGGACCCTCTACTCATATGATCCGACCCAAATTGACCCTAAAAGCCCTTAGAAACCCTATTTTCGACTATCACTCCATTCTATCATCTCCAACACCTCTATTCTCTCATTTTCTTGCCTCTCCACCTCCATCTTCTTCCCCATCCATTTCCTTCATCTTTTCTTCACTCCATCTCATTTCCTTCCACTCCCAGCTGCCATGGTTGATAGATTCACTTTGGTTGGAGTTTTTCTTGAAGCTATGGAGGGCTAGGGTTTATCAACTCTTGAAGATGGTGGAGTAGCATGAGTTTCCAAGCTTCAAAGGGGAGTTTAGTTTCAGTTTGCAATTTTTAGCTATGATTTATGGCTTTCTAGGTCTAGGAGTTGTAATTTCTTAGTTAGGAACTTGGGACTGATACTGTAATTATTGGTTAATGATTACATTTGTAATTTGGATTGATTGATGTTGAACTTTGTGGTTAAATATATGTAGTTGCATATATGCTTATTGTAACTCTCATGATTCTCTCCTATCTTGCATGGTTATGTTTTGATACTGAGTTGATTTTGTGTTACATTGAGCCAATTGCATGATCATTCCAGAATTACACATTAGGGAAGCTTAACAAAGTTTTCATTAATGAGTTATTAATGTAAGCTTTGGACTCAATGAGTTATTGAGGTTGTTATTAAGAAAACCTAATGATTTGTGAAATTCCCAATATTTTAAGTGAACTATGATTGCTATCAAAACCATTTTCAAGAGACTTCCTATCATTCATTTCCATTCCATCATTATTATCTTAAAACACCAAAAATATAGTATCTTAGGTTTGTTTCATTGCATTTAGTTTAGGCTCCATTCATTTAAATCTTAAAAAAACCCAAAACCCCATTTCATTGCATTGCATGGCATTTAGTCTAGCTTAGGTAATTAATAAAGGCTCCCAAAAGTGAAACGACCCGAGTTTGCACTATACTACATAGCTTGGATTTATTTTTGATTGAGAACCCCAAAGCGAACGATAAGAAAGGCTCTCTTTCACAGTTCGAGCACTTCAACAAGGCAATTGAGGCCCGTCGAATTACGACGAACAACTTGAACCATCATTTGATGCCTACTCCCAAGATAGAGAAGGGAGATCAGGGTGGCACCTTTTCTGATGCGAACAGGAAGAGGAAGAGGCTATAGGACAAGCGAAAGAGCAAGAAGGGAGGCAAGCTCTCAAATGGCAAAGAATGCCCAACCTGTGGTAAGAATCACGGTAACAGACCATATATGGCCAGACAGAATGTCTGCTATACTTGCAGTAAACCTGGACACTTCTTAAGAGAATGTCCGTAGAGTATAGAAAAGGCAAGGCCGCGCACCTGAGGACGAGTATTTGCCATCACAGGGAAAGAAACTCAGAAGTCTCTGGAAATGATCTAAGGTATGATCATTATTAATAACCACCCCGTGATTACAATGTTTGATTCGGGTGCTAGTCATTTTCTTGTCTCGTAAATTGTTTTAGAAGACTCAGCTTGGTTATGAGCATTGTTGTACTGCCTTAGACTTGATATGTATGTCTTCCATGAAGTTGATGGGGTAATTGGATTAAATTGGTTGTCTTCCCATAACAGCAAGGACAAAACCCTGATCCTACCCCCAAGAGAAATGGAGTTAAATCCGGAAGTTAAGTTAAACTTCGTAACGGATGCCTAGACAGGTAATTGTACGATGAATGAAGCTACCTAAGACTAGTAGAGGTTAAGAGAAAAGCGTGTTTCGTCATGATAAACCAAGGGAAATAGTGGCGATGGACAAATACAAAGTGATTACCAAAGGAGGTGGTAACTTCTATCACTGCAAACAAGGGTTCTGGTCATGACAGATGAACACAATAACTCTCAGATGTTGAGGTGATATCTCAACGAGGTATAATGACTTTTAGAGGTCGCAGAGAGTAAGATAAGTAGAAGTCAAAAACAGAGAGGTAGCCACTAGTTAGGAGTTATCAGATTTCCCCTCAAGAGGAAGAGTAATGATGAGGAGTGGAACGAGATGGTTAGGGGTTGAGTCTGTACACCATTAAGAAGGTGTAAGTGGCAACCTAAGCTAGATAAACTCTTATAGCCTCGTTAGGGCTAGGGCACCATGATAGAGTAGCTATCTCAAGTCCTGGAATAGATGAATAGGAACTTGCAGATAGTGAAGTCAAGATGGAGAACCCTAGTGAAATGTCTGAAGGATCAAGAACAAGAGGACGAGACAGATAGCTATGCAGGGAACTAGCTTAGAGGTTGGCATGTTCCCCTTAATGTTAAGAGATACTCAGTCACTTGGGGTTTAGGTTGAGAGGCACCCTTTTCAAGGGATAAGTTCTTGGCCAGGAATCTTCCTAAAGAAAATGGGAATTAGTCCTCCAAGTTAGAATTGATGTTGCTCAAGATGGAGCAAAATACCCTATCCGAGCAGGAAAGGGAAGCAGCCAAGGCAAGGCAAGCGGAGTTGACCTTACCCAATGGAAGTATGACTAGCCAAGAACGAACCTAGGCTTAGATGTACCTGAGCTTAGCAGAGTACTAGAGCAAGCAGAAAGAAAAAGAACCTCAAAAGTCCTCTCCCTATGACTTCCAGAAGCAGCTGTGAACAGAAAATGAGGCTGTCTCTTGTAGGGATAAGATGTCCGGTTGGCCGCTACGGACATAGCAACCAGTAAGAGCTTACACTCCTTGCATTAAAATGCCAGACATTATGCATGTTAGAGTATGCTCATACTGAAAGGTAAAGTAGAGGAAAGAGAAGTTGCATAAGTCCTCTCTCTGTACCGTTCTAAAGTAGTAAAAGACGGTAAGAGCAGCTGGAGGAGTAAGAGAACTCCTAAGACAGATTGGCTTAGGTACCTAAAGAGATGAATAGGTGGCCTAGGGAATTGATAGGAGGCTTAAGAAAATAGTATTGGTTCTTGGAACAATTTTGGGAAATTATTAGTATGGTGACCAACTGAGTGGGGATGACTTCATTTAGTCTTATGGTCTAAGTCTCCCAGAGATTGGTACCTATTTGGGAAGATGAGGACCAGTGATGAGTTGAGGATGTGGAAACCTCCTTCAGTTGTAAACCAGTACTGAGAGAGTACCCATGATTTCCTTCCAGATAACCTTGTCATTGATTAGGCTGGATTCAATTTCCTTCCGATCAACAAAGGAAAGCCAGAGTTAGAGGAGTTAAAGCCATAAGACCTGAAAAAGAGACATTCAGGCTAGCTCAAGATACAGGAAGAACTCCATGTGATACGGAGACAGACTGAGTATTGACGGGTAAATCCTTAAGATGAGGCAAGAGACAAGAATGTAAGCTGAAAAGACCCGACTAAAGATAGAAAAAAAAAGGAGCTAAGACAGCAAAGTACCAGGTTTGAGACTATCAAAATCAGTGCCTTAGATTCCCGTCAGCACTGTTCAGTTAAGCGTGCCTGGGTAAGAGTAACCCAGTGATAGGTAACATCAGGGAAGTAATGTAAGAGGGTACAAAAGCTAGAAATGTTAGCCATTTTGGCAAGAATGCACTAAGTCTAGTAGATAATGGAAGATGAAAGTTAAGGAAGCTGTTAGGCTACCGAGTGTCCTAAGCAGTATGGTTTCAGACTAAGACCCGAGATTTACTTAAAGTTTTGGAGGTCCTTATGAAAGAAATGGACACTACTCTCAACTTCAGTATAGCCTACCATCCTGAGATAGATGGGCAGACATAGAGAATGATATCGATGTTAGAAGATATGCTACATGCACATGTGCTTAATATCGGTAGTAACTAGGATACATACTTACCGTTAGTCGAATTCACTTAAGATGACAGTTTCCCTGCAAGTATTTGAATGGCGCCATATGAAGCACTCTGTGGGAGGAAGTGTAGATCTCCCTTGTGCTGGATAGAGCTCAATGAAAGAAGTAAGTATGGTCCTAATATAGTGGATTAGACTTCCCAGTAGATTAAAGTTATTTAGCAAAGACTTCTAATGGTTCAAAGTAGACAAAAGAGCTAACCAGACATTAAAGGAGACTGTTAAAGATTAAGGTTGGTGATTAAAGTATAACCAACAACAGAAGTCGGTCGATCCCTAAAGCTTAAGAAGTTAAGTTCAAACTACAATGGACCGTTTCAAACTTTGTCCAAGGCTGGACCAGTAGATTATAAGTGACCCTTTCCCTAAATGTAAGTCAAGTTTATGATGTCTTCTATATCTCTCAATAAAAGAAGTACCATCTAGGCCCGACACATGTCATAAGCTATGATGACATTGTGCTCCGAGACAACCCGCCTTTGAGATTAGACTAGAGCAACTCATTGATCAAAAAGTCGAACAGCTGAGAAACAGGCAGTTTCCACTAGTCAAGATTGTCTGGAAAGGTCTTATACTAGAAGAAGCTATGAGGGAGATAGAGACTAAGATAGAGGAAAAGTATCCTGAACTTTTCCAGTAAGATACACTTCAAATTTCGAAGATGAAATTTATTTAAGGGGAGAAATGTCACATCTAGTACTATGGTAATTAGGAATAAGAAATGTTCCTAAATAATTAAGGGTCAAAAATGACAAGGAGAAATAGAAGAATTTTAGTGGAAAATAATTATTATAGTTTTCCAAGCCAATTATGAAAAGTTTGACTAATTAAGGAAAATTGGTCAAGAATAATTATGGAAAAATGTTTTCAAGCCTCAGAAAATTAAGGAAAAATAAGGATGATATCCTTGAGAATTATATGGGATTATAAAATTGGTTTTATGACCAAATTGCCCTTAGAGAAATTACAAAGGAATTTAAGGGCGATTTAAGCTAGTTTAAGGCCTTTTAATTGGAAAATTCCAAATAAATAATTGGAAGGAGAATAAAATCCCAAGAAAATTCTTATGATATCCTAAGGAATTATAAGAGACTATGGAATTAAAAGACGACCATCAAGTATCCAAGATTTTTCCCAATTCATCTGAAAAGTGGAAAAATCACTAAAAAGAACGAAATTAGTTTTCCTTTAATTTAATTATTGGGAAATTAAATTTGAGACAAAGAGGGCAATTTGGGAAGATAAAAATAAGGAGAATAATTTATGAATATGACAGAAAATAATTACAGAGGCCAAGCACTGTAATTATAGAAAAAATTAAACCCAGAGTTAAAGTGCACCGATAAAGCAAGACTAGAGTCTTGCAATTCAAATGGTTCACATTTAGCCATGTGTCAAGCCCCTAATAGAGAGGATTTAGAGCTTTCCAAGTGTCAAGCCTCAAGTGGAGGAGAGTTTGACTTTTGGAAATTAATTACAATTGGAATTAAGTGATTAAGAGGGAAATTTCAAGAAGGAGTAGGCTTTTGACACTTGGCTTCTCATTAATGCTACTAGGTGAGATATTTTGTGCACATCAAATGAGTAATCCTCCCCTTAAATCAGATGCTAGTTTCATCCAAGAGCAAACCAAGAGGGAAAAGAGAGAGTTCAAGGAGAAATCAAGAGAAAAGGGACCAACTTTGATCATCCAACCAAGATCCAAGTTAGTTTTTGGTTCTAAGTTGTTCCTTGCCTTGTTTGCTTGAGTTATATGGTTGGAATTTCTAGTTTTCTTCCTTCTTTGGCACTGGCCAAAATGTATAGTAAGTAAGGGAGGAAGTTTTATGGTTTAATCTTGCTAGAACACTTCAAAGCATGTTAGATCTTAGTGGTTACAAGAGTTTATAGGTTGATTTTGAAGTGTTTTCTTTGTTATGTTGCATGAGAACCTTTTTGACCAAAGCAAGATCTGGACCCTAGGATATGTATTTCAAATTTTTGAGGCTTCCATTGTGTTTAAAAGGAAAAATGGTGTAGGGTAAACCTAAAGAACAAGTGTTAGAAGCCATAGAATCGAAGTTGCAATTTTTGGATTTTGAACCCTAATGGTTCGGCCAAACTGAAACTAAAAGAAGGGATTTTATTTTGTTAAATCTAAGTACATATTTAGAATCTACATGAAAAATCATGTAGGAATGAGTCAAGAGGGAATTTTTAGGGTTTAAGGAAACAAACTCTAAAATTAAAGAACAAAGGTGGATGCTTTAAGGGACAAAGGATGTCCTTGATTTATGTTGTTGATTTTTATGAGGAATGGTTGATGATTCTTGCTGCCCTTTTTGTGGATTTCCATGTTAGTGTTTGGCATTTGTGGAAGCAAGAAAGAAGAACAAGAAAATCAAAGAGCATTGGATCAAGGTAGTAAGATTTAATTGACCTTAATGTTGAGTGTTGCATTGATTGCTATGCAATTTCATGTGCTATTATGAGGCTGAACTAAATGATGATGATGATGATGATTGTGTAGCTATACTCCTTGCTTTATGTGCCTTGGCTATTGCATGTTAGAGTGCTACATGTATAAGGTAAAGTAGTTCCCTATTAATAGCAAAAGGTTTGAATGCTTGTAATTAATGCATATTAATGTCTTACTACTGGGATTTTATTGAAATCTCATCCCCCATATGTAACCTAATATTTTAGAGACTAAATTATCAAAAGGGAGGCTGCAAATCGAAGGATTAATATGGTGATGAGCCATGAGGAAATATTTATATTTTGTTATGTATAAGTATCTATGGTTGGTGCTGTAATCCCTAAGCAGGATGTCAGTTTAGAGCCACGTTTTATTAAGTTACTGAATGAATTTCTTCACCAAATTTAGTATTCTTAAAGTTGACGTCATGAGCTTCAAATTGATAGGAAGCATGTTAAAAATGGCAACTACACGATTTATAATGATTTTTCAAAGTTAAGGTTCAGAATCTGGAAAAAGGATTTTTGCCAAATAGACAGAGGTGAATTTCACAAAAACCTGACACTTTTTCAAATGGAATTGGTTCATAACGAGAGTATAAAAACCTTTGCTGATGTAGCTTGCCACTTCCAACTGGAGGATGACCGAATGGAAACTGTGAAACCTATCAGTAAGGCATATTTAACTGAAGGAAAGGGAGGGGCAACCTCCCAAAACCAGTCCAAGAGAAGCAAAGGCTCTCAGAATAAGAAAGGCGGCCCTAAAGTGAAGAAGGGAAAGAATTCCTTCAAGAAAGCCAAGAAACCTGCAAAGAAGCGGAACATAGTGTAACACCTTACGTTTACGACCTTATATTGTGCCAAGTTAAGACACTCGGAAGCGCAAACTAAGGTTACCGGGTTGAAAAACCTGAATTTGAAAATTTCTTTTCCCGCATTACTATTCACCGTAACCTTAAACTTGGCATAACTTTGAAAAATCATAACTAATTCTAGAAAAATCGAAACGAGGTCGTTCCAAGTCTCACTCGAAGCTCTCAACATCATCTATCAAGAAAAAATGACCTCAGGTTCCGCTTTAATCAGAAACGCATTCGTTTTCAATTTCGAGAAGTACTGTTCATTTGGTCATTTTTCTATTTTCCAGGATTTTTGCCTAACTTCGGAAAGGCATAACTTCTTACACAGAGCTCCGATTGTGACGCTTTACCACTTATTTTAAAGGGAAAAATAAGATCTATTCGCATACCAAATTTCAGGGAAAAAGTCAACCATTTGACCAGGGTCTTCGTTGGTCAAAGTTTGGTCAAATCTAGACCATTTTTATCCCCTTTTTCACTAATTTTGACAGCATTTCGTTTTTCACTATACTCATACCATAATCACTTATAAAGCTACTCTATCATTAATATACATTCCAAAAAGGGTATCATATCATGTATTTATGAACATAGTATGCTTACATGGCTTGAAAGAGAAAGGTTCAAAACCGTATAATACATTACATAATTCATAACTTCTTCAAGCCATGACTATTTCCTTTCCTTTCTCCTTAGCAGTAGTGGCACCTAGGATATCATGTTATAGGAGGAATGAGATTTCATAGAAATCCCAGTAGCATTGAACATACAACCATCAAGTCAACATGCATAAGATGTCATGCTACATGCAGTATAATAACATTTCTAGTCTTTATGCCATGCCATAATCATTCTGTATCCATGTCATCATATCATGGAGCATATAATCATTCTGGTCAAAACTCAATCATGCAAGAGCCAAGGCATACATTGCAAGGAGTTCACATCATCTGTACATAACATTCTCATGGCACATAAACACACATAGCAGATACACCAAATGCAGATCAACAAAATAATTGCAGTTCACGCTACCTCAATTCCTTGCTTAACGTTTCCTCCTTGATCCCTTGCTGGAGATCCTCCTAGGTTTCCAGAAGAATTGCCTATCAACCATACAGTAAGGGTATGGTAAATTCCATATCCAGTATACCATTCTTTCTCAATATAATGCTACCCTTGTATCTTTCAATTTATAATTTCTGTATACCTTTCCTAAACCTTTGACCTTGGTTTGACCAAGCCTTAATCCTCAAGTAAGGTCTTGGAATTCTTCCTTAACCCATGATTAATCATGCTTCCTTGGTTAATCACTAACCCTTAGTCCTTAATCCAATATTTAATTAAGGTCCTCAAGTCACATAGTCATAATCCTTTAAGATTAAATCACTAATCCCTTTTGGATTAACCATTAATCATCCTCTAATCAACATGATTAACCATTATTCATTTCTTAATTAACATGATTAATCATTTTCTAATCAATATGATTAATCATTAATCATTCTCTAATCAATATGATTAACCATTATTCATTCCTTAATTAACATGATTAATCATTTTCTAATCAATATGATTAATCATTAATCATTCTCTAATCAATATGATTAAGCTTTAATCAATACTTAATCAACATGATTACCCATAATTAATCATCCTTCAATTATCATAACTAATCACTAATTAATTAGGGTAGCTAACCTTAATCACTTACTAATCCTTAATCAAATAACATAATTAATCTTAGCTATCACTAAACCATAATTAATCAAGGTAATTAATCCTAATCTTCCTCAAATAAATAATCAACTAAAAATAATTAACACTTAGGGAGATAAACATACCTTAATTAGCGCTTAATCGGCGATTAGAGGTGATTAAGCTTGCTGTCTCTCTTTCTCTCTCTTCTTTCTTCCTTTCTCTCTCCTAGAACTCAAGAACACAAAATTCTCTCCCAACAAACACCTCTTGGCCGAATTCTTCATGAAAGGGGGGGGTATTTATAGGCCTTGATATTTCAAAATGCCGAAAATGCCCTTCGGGAAAAAGATGCGATCTCGGCCGTTCATTTTTTTCTACTTTACACGTGGACAAATCTTAGGGCACTCACCATAAGAAAGTGACACATGTAGGGACACCTAATCACCATGTGATTTTCATGTGGAAAATAAATATTATTTTATTATTTTGTCTCTTATTTCCCTTTATGCCCTTGAACAATTTGGAAAATTCCAACTTTGTCCTCTCCTTCTAATTTTGGCCGAATTATTGCTCTTAATATTGGAAAAAATATGACTCATCCAATAATCAGTGCAATCCACTGATTATTTGTGTTCCGGCCCGATTTTCCAGCAATCCTGTCCAATTTACTGTCACAAAATTCCGATTTCAACACCTCATTAAATTCCCCTCATTCCAAGGGTAATCCATGATTTTTCTCAAGTTCTATCTCCCTCTATAATTTTCTAAATTTTATTCTGTCAAAAATCACTATTCTACCGATAATAATTCGGTAATAAATATCCTTTAAGCTAACCTTTGTACATCCAAAGGTGGGAAATAATTTTATAAATTAGGATAATATGTCACATAATTTATCCATATTTTTCCTTGAATTTTGAGGCCTCTATATATTTTAAATAATGGAAATTGGCTAATTTTCCTTAATTAGCCAAAAATTCCAATAATTACATATAATTTCCTGATAAATTATTTTAATCTCATATTCATCTTCTAAGCCTCAAACATTATTCTGTACCCTCCTTTCTATTTTTCATAATTTTCTGGGAATTTTTCAGGAAATTTGGACATTATTTCCAATACTGCCCTTTCTTAACTGATCTTTTCAGAAATGACCGTTATGTCCCTATCCTGATTTTTCCTCATAGCCTGGATCCTCTACCAGTCTACTATACTACTTGGCCTTAGTCAGTCACAAATCATTCATCAGTTAGAATAAAATTATCAGGGTGTGACATTTCTTCCCCCCTAAAAATAAATTTCGTCCTCGAAATTTTAACACATACCTTATGTGAAGAGCTCTGGATACTTGCTCCTCATCTCGTCCTCCTTTTCCCACGTGGCCTCTTCTTGATTTAGATCTTTCCAAATCACTTTGACCAAAGGGATTCCTTTGTTCCTCAGCTGCTTGACTTTCCGATCCACTATGCGTTCTGGTCTTACTTCAAATGTCAGATTGTTCTTTAGCTCAATCTGATCATATTCTAGCACATGTTCTGGATCCGGATTGTACTTCTTCAACTGGGAAACATGGAAGACGTTGTGCAACTGACTTAAGTTCGGGGGTAAGGCCAGTCGATAGGCTACAGGTCCTACCTTTGAGAGTATTTGGAATGGTCCCACATATTTAGGCGTCAGCTTTCTCGCCTTAATAGATCGTCCTACTCCGGTAGTTGGAGATACCTTCAGGAATACATGGTCTCCAACCTCGAACTCTAACGGCTTTCTCCTACTGTCGGCGTAGCTCTTCTGTCTGCTTTGAGCCGTGAGTAGCCTCTGTTTGATCTGTTTAATCTGTTCAGAGGTACGATCTACTATATCTGGACCCCAAATTTTTCTCTCTCCGAGTTCTGCCCAACAAAGCGGGGATCTGCACTTTCTCCCGTACAATGCCTCGTATGGTGCCATCTGGATACTGGAATGGTAACTGTTGTTGTACGCGAATTCTGCCAAAGGCAGATATTCATCCCAGCTTCCTTTGAAATCCAAAACGCACGCTCTCAGCATATCTTCTAGTGTCTGTATCGTTCGTTCTGTTTGTCCGTCCGTTTGCGGATGATAAGCTGTACTGAAACTCAGTACCGTGCCCATGGCTTCTTGCACTGCTTTCCAGAATCTCGACATGAATCTTGGATCCCTATCAGATACAATGTACTCTGGAACCCCATGTAATCTTACGATCTCTTTAATGTATAACCTCGCTAACTTCTCTGGCGAATATTTAACATTAATCGCCAAGAAATGGGCCGACTTCGTCAGTCTATCAACTATGACCCATATTGCATCGTATCCTGACGACGTACGAGGTAGTCCTACTATGAAGTCCATAGAGCTACTATCCCACTTCCATTCAGGAATACTAAGGGGTTGTAAAAATCCTGACGGCTTCTGATGTTCCGTCTTCACCTTTTGGCATGTAAGGCACTTTGTCACATACTCCGTGACATCTCGTTTCATACCAGGCCACCAAAACAATGACTTGATGTCTTGATACATCTTGGTCATTCCTGGATGAATCGTATATTTGCTTTTATGTGCCTCATCTAGGATTTGCTTCCTGAGATCATCTACAGGAGGAACATACGATCTTCCTCTGAATTCTATTACTCCCTCTGTTGAGATCTCAAATCTTTTGTCTCATTGCTCAAGACTTTAGCTCGAAGGGTCTTTGCTAACGGATCTCCTCTTTGAGCTTCTTTGATTTGTCTTATCACATCAACAGTTGTTCTCTGCACTAATGGCTCATTAGCCACATCATCTGCTGTTAACTGCATGTGATAAATAGGACCCCAATCTCTTATATCTTCTAACAGATCACCCTCTTTGATCATGAGGGTAGCTACTTGCACCACTTTTCTGCTCAGAGCATCAGCCACTACATTGGCTTTTCCCGGATGATACTTGATCTGATAGTCATAATCTTTCAACAACTCCATCCATCTCCTCTGTCTCATGTTAAGTTCTTTCTGGTCTTGCAGGTACTTGAGACTCTTGTGATCACAGAACAATTCTATAGTTGCCCCATACAAATAATGCCTCCATATCTTCAAGGCATACACTATCGCTGCAAGCTCCAGGTCATGAGTGGGGTAATTTTCTTCGTGAGGTTTTAATTGGCGCGAGGCGTAGGCAACAACTCTTCCCTGCTGCATCAGTACACATCCCAATCCCTGTTTGCTAGCATCTGTGTACACTACATATGGTAGTGTTGGATCGGGGATAACTAGTACTGGGGTAGAGGTTAGCCTTCGCTTCAGCTCTTGAAAACTTGCCTCACATTTCTCGTCCCACAAGAACTGCTGGTTCTTCCTGGTTAGCTTTGTCAGCGCTTGGGCAATTCTAGAAAAGTCCTGGATAAATCTCCTATAGTAACCTGCCAGCCCTAAGAAACTTCGTATCTCTGTTACTGTCTTAGGCTGCTCCCAGTTTAGTACTGATTCAATTTTACTGGGATCTACGGCCACACCTTCATGGTTAATCACATGGCCTAGGAATTTAACTTCCTTTAACCAAAACTCACATTTACTGAGCTTGGCGTAGAGTTGTTTCTCCTTCAGTGTACTCAGCACAATTCTCAAGTGCTGCTCATGCTCTTCTTGAGTTTTGGAGTACACTAGTATGTCATCAATAAAAACTACTACAAACAGATCTAAGTATGGTCTAAAAATCCGGTTCATGTAGTCCATGAAAATAGCAGGTGCATTTGTCAATCCAAACGGCATCACTAAGAACTCATAGTGTCCGTATCGGGTCCTAAATGCAGTCTTCGAAACATCTTCTGTCTTTATCCGCAGCTGATGATATCCCGATCGTAGATCGATCTTGGAAAACACCTGTTGCTCCTGCCAGTTGGTCTAACAGATCATCAATTCGCGGCAGAGGGTATTTATTCTTTATCGTCACCTTGTTTAGCTCTCGATAGTCAATGCATAGCCTTAGACTACCGTCTTTCTTTTTCACAAAGAGTACTGGAGCACCCCAGGGAGATACACTTGGTCTTATAAAACCCTTCTCCAACAGCTCCTCAATTTGTCTCTTTAGCTCAACCATTTCGTTGGGAGCCATTCGATATGGAGCTTTGGATATTGGTTTTGTCCCTGGTACAAGATCAATCGTGAACTCCACTTCTCGCTCTGGCGGAAGTCCACTGATCTCTGTTGGAAATACCTCTGGGAAGTCTTTCACTATCGGTATTTCTTCAATTCCTTCTTCTGCCTCTGCTCGAATTGAGAAGAATACAATATATCCTTGACATCCGTGCCGTAAGCATCTACTCGCTTCGGCTTCAGTTATAAAATTTAACTTACTTCTTTTCTAGGGATTTCTTCCTTAGAGGGTAATACTAACGTTTTCTTACCACAATCTAGAAGTATGTTATTGGCAGATAACCAATTCAAACCAATTATCACCTCAATGTCACGAAAAGGCATGCATATCAAGTCAATGATAGTGCAACAATGCTGATAACAGACCACACAATTCAGGCATGCTTTAGAAGTCACAACTTTAGGACTAGTGGGAGTAGAAACAACAATATCATATGGCAAGGTATCAACAGTCAAACCCAATCGCCCAACACAATCATGTGATATAAAGGAATGGCTAGCACCTGAGTCAAACATGGCATACACAAGGCAATCATTAACAGTGATCGTACCTTGGATCATGTCAGGTGACTTACGGGCCTCTTCCTGTGTAAGGGCAAACACCCTGCCTTGGGTCTGCTGTCTCGTCCCTTCTGCCCCTTGTGGACATTCCTTTGAAAAGTGTCCTGGTCTCCCACATCTATAGCACACGTTCTGGCCAAATAAACATGGCCTGTCGCCATGATTCTTGCCACACTTCTCACATTCCTTGGCCCTTCGTGTGATATCAAACCCTTCAGGTCGTCTGCCTCCTCTTCTCATCTTCCTGCCAAAGCCAGGCCTCTTCCTCTTCTTATTAACATAAGAGGTTCCTTCTTGATTCGGCCTCGATGGGGGTCTCTCAGCTTTCAAAGCTATCGGCATCATTCCTCGATGATTTTGACTTGCTTCAGTAATGCGGCAGACTTCTACTGCCTTGTTAAAACTCTCGATCTGCTGAGGCGCCACGACCTCTCTTAATGCTGGCTTTAATCCTCTGACCAGCTTCTCCGTATTCCACCGTTCGTCATTAAGACGTTTAAGATAAGCAGAATAACGGGACAGCCGAATGTGCTTTGCTAAGTAGTCATCAAAAGTTTCATTATTCCCCTGCTGCAACACTAGGAATTCAGCTTCCATTTTATCCTGTGCTGATCGGGGAAAGTACTTCTGATAGAATCTTTCTTTGAACACCTCCCATGTTATTGGGGTGTTGTTGGCTTGCAGTACCAACTCAGTGTTGTTCCACCACTGATCTGCTTCCTTTTCTAGCTTATAAATTGCCATCTGAGCTTTAATCTCAGATGAAGCATCCCATTACCCGAAAGATCTTCTCCAGTCGGGTAATCCAATCTTCAGCTATTTGTGGTTCCAATGAACCCTTGAACTCTGGTGGATTATGCTTGCAAAATTTCGTAATCCATTGCTGAATATCTCTTGATTTTCAGCCAATCCTGCTTGCTCTTCAGGTGCTTGCTGTTGGACTTGTGGGGTGCTTCAGCTTGCATTGCTCAGGTTGTCGTAACTGAGCAATCGCTGCTGCTACCGCTGCTGCTATAACAGCGTCTCTCTCTTCTTGCTGCCGTAACTGTGCCTCTTGTAGTTGCTGTACGACTCGTTGTTGCTCATCCAGCCTATTCATTACTTGCTGGATAGGATCTCTATGTGGTTCCTCAGGAGTGTTTCTTGCTCCTCTCCGTGTTCTCACCATTTCGCTTGTTCTTTAATTAACTATGGGAGAATAAAGGAACTCTTTAATCATTTATCATATAAACATACCCTTCTTATTTATATAACAAACATTTGTACAGCAACACAAGGGTTACACAGAGTTCTTAGCAGTTAGCCTAACTTATATACAGTCCAAAACTATTTACACTATATACATCATCAGTCTAGCACTGACCATGACCAGCTCATGGAAAAGTAGCCCATACAAAGGTCTCTATGGCGTCGACCATCTCCAGGAAAGTACATCTGGGTAGGCGATTGTCTATCTCATTAATCCCTTCATTCCATTTCCATGTCTTGGGGATTACACGATACAGGGCTAAGATCCAATCATCGTCTCCCAAGGTACGGTCCTCTCTAGTCACCCAATAATAAAGGCTCTTAATGTCCTCTAAGAACCTTAAGTATACATCAGCTTCCTGGTGCTCATACGGCCTAATGAAACGGCTTCTAAACTGGAACTCTTGAACTAGCTGAGGGAGGCATTGGAACTCTTTCTTAATTTCAGGTATAGGGATCTTACTGGACCTGCTTCATCCTTAGTAGGCATCTTAACAACTGGAGCTATATCATTAGAGGCAACAGTGGCAATGTCTTTCTCTAGAGCCTTCCCCTTGAAACCGAAGTAATCTACCTGGTAGCTGGGGATTTAGTGCTAAGCTCTCCATACCTCTCAATATCCTCGTACCACCATGTCTCATCATACCACCATGGATATCGCTCACCGGGCATGACCTTGCTGATGGTCTCTCCGGATTTTCCACTTCCACTACAAACAGCCATTACCTGAGCTTTTCTGTAATCCTAATGACCAAATGAACTCATTAATAAGCACTATCACATGCTTTCCTTAAAATGCAGAGCATACAAAATATCAAAATTTGTTCTGTGTGCCAGAACCATTTGCTCTGATACCATAAATGTAACACCTTACGTTTACGACCTTATGTTGTGCCAAGTTAAGACATTCGGAAGCGCAATCTAAGGTTACCGGGTTGAAAAACCTGAATTTGAAAATTTCTTTTCCCGCATTACTATTCACCGTAACCTTAAACTTGGCATAACTTTGAAAAATCATAACTAATTCTAGAAAAATCGAAACGAGGTCGTTCCAAGTCTCACTCGAAGCTCTTAACATCATCTATCAAGGAAAAATGACCTCAGGTTCCGCTTTAATCAGAAACGCATTCGTTTTCAATTTCGAAAAGTACTGTTCATTTGGTCATTTTTCTATTTTCCAGGATTTTTGCCTAACTTCGGAAAGGCATAACTTCTTACACAAAACTCCGATTGGGACGCTTTACCACTCATTTTAAAGGGAAAAATAAGATCTATTTGCATACCAAATTTCAGGGAAAAATTCAACCATTTGACCAGGGTCTTCGTTGGTCAAAGTTTGGTCAAATCTAGACCATTTTTATCCCCTTTTTTCACTAATTTTGACAGCATTTCGTTTTTCACTATAATCATACCATAATCACTTATAAAGCTACTCTATCATTAATATACATTCCAAAAAGGGTATCATATCATGTATTTATGAACATAGTATGCTTACATGGCTTGAAAGAGAAAGGTTCAAAACCGTATAATACATTACATAATTCATAACTTCTTCAAGCCATGACTATTTCCTTTCCTTTCTCCTTAGCAGTAGTGGCACCTAGGATATCATGTTATAGGAGGAATGAGATTTCATAGAAATCCCAGTAGCATTGAACATACAACCATCAAGTCAACATGCATAAGATGTCATGCTACATGCAGTAAGATAACATTTCTAGTCTTTATGCCATGCTATAATCATTCTATCCATGTCATCATATCATGGAGCATATAATCATTCTGGTCAAAACTCAATCATGCAAGAGCCAAGGCATACATTGCAAGGAGTTCACATCATCTGTACATAACATTCTCATGGCACATAAACACACATAGCAGATACATCAAATGCAGATCAACAAAATAATTGCAGTTCACGCTACCTCAATTCCTTGCTTAACGTTTCCTCCTTGATCCCTTGCTGGAGATCCTCCTAGGTTTCCAGGAGAGTTTGCCTATCAACCATACAGTAAGGGTATGGTAAATTCCATATCCAGTATACCATTCTTTCTCAATATAATGCTACCCTTGTGTCTTCAAATTATAATTTCTGTATACCTTTGACCTTGGGTTGACCAAGCCTTAACCCTCAATTAAGGTCTTGGAATTCTTCCTTAATCCATGATTAATCATGCTTCCTTGGTTAATCACTAACCCTTAGTCCTTAATCCAATATTTAATTAAGGTCCTCAAGTCACATAGTCATAATCCTTTAAGATAAATCAAATGTCCCGTTTTGGATTAACCATTAATCATCCTCTAATCAACATTATTAACCATATTATTCATCTTAATTAACATGATTAATCATTTTCAAATCAATATGATTAATCATTAATCATTCCTAATCAATTATGCTGCTTTAATCAAATAACAAATTAATCTTAGCTATCACTAAACCATAATTAATCAAGGTAATTAATCCTAATCTTCCTCAAATAAATAATCAACTAAAAATAATTAACACTTAGGAGATAAACATACCTTAATTAGCGCTTAATCGGCGATTAGAGGTGATTAAGCTTGCTGTTCTCTTTCTCTCTCTTCTTTCTTTCCTTTCTCTCCTAGAACTCAAGAACACAAAATTCTCCCCAACAAACACCTCTTGGCGAATTCTTCATGAAAGGGGGGGTATTTATAGGCCTTGATATTTCAAAATGCCGAAAAATGCCCTTCGGGAAAAAGATGCGATCTCGGCCGTCCATTTTTTCTACTTTACACGTGGACAAATCTTAGGGCACTCACCATAAGAAAGTGACACATGTAGGGACACCTAATCACCATGTGATTTTCATGTGGAAAATAAATATTATTTTATTATTTTGTCTCTTATTCCCTTTATGCCCTTGAACAATTTGGAAAATTCCAACTTTGCCTCTCCTTCTAATTTTGGCCGAATTATTGCTCTTAATATTGGAAAAAATATGACTCATCCAATAATCAGTGCAATCCACTGATTATTTGTGTATTTCCGGCCCGATTTTCCCAGCAATCCTGTCCAATTTACTGTCACAAAATTCCGATTTCAACACCTCATTAATTCCCCTCATTCCAAGGGTAATCCATGATTTTTCTCAAGTTCTATCTCCCTCTATAATTTTCTAAAATTTATTCTGTCAAAAATCACTATTCTCGATAATAATTCGGTAGGTAATAAATATTCTTTAAGCTAACCTCTGTACATCCAAAGGGGAAATAATTTTATAAATTAGGATAATATGTCACATAATTTATCCATATTTTTCCTTGAATTTTTGAGGCCTCTATATATTTTAAATAATGGAAATTGGCTAATTTTCCTTAATTAGCCAAAAATTCCAATAATTAATATAATTTCCTGACAAATATTTTTAATCTCATATTCATCTTCTAAGCCTCAAACATTATTCTGTACCCTCCTTTCTATTTTTCATATTTTCTGGGAATTTTTCAGGAAATTTGGACATTATTTCCAATACTGCCTTTCTTAACGATCTTTTCAGAAATGACCGTTATGTCCATATCCTGATTTTTCCTCATAGCCTGGATCCTCTACCAGTCTACTATACTACTTGCCTTAATCAGTCACAAATCATTCATCAGTTAGAATAAAATTATCAGGGTGTGACACCCCTCACCTATGGCGGATATGTAGTGACCAAGTTATAAGAAAGTGGGTGCCTATAGTGAAGAGAAGCCTATCATTGCAGCTTGCCATTTCAATGGTTTGTGGTGGTCATTTCAGTGCAAGGAGAACATCTAGGAAGATTTTAGATTCTTGTTTTATTGGCCAACCCTTTTTAAAGTTTTTTAAATGACTTTTGTATGACTGGTCCTGTGACAAATGTCAACGTTTTGGAGGGTTAGGTAAAAGACACGAAATGCCTCAACAACTTTTACTGTTTTGTGCAATTTTTGATGTTTGGGGAATTGATTTCATGGGTCCCTTTCCTCTGTCCTTTGGTTTTATTACATTCTTCTAGCTGTTGATTACGTTTCCAAATGGATAGAGGCTGTACCTACTAGAAAAGATGATGCCCGGGTGGTTTTCTAAGTTTCTTAAGTCCAACATTTTTGTAGGTTTGGGATTCCAAGAGCTGTGGTGAGTGAAAGAGGTACACATTTTTGTAATAAGATAGTAGATAACTTGTTTTTCTAAATTTGGTGTCACCCCACAAAGTCTCCACTGCATATCACCCCCAAACCAATGGCCAAGCTGAAGTGTCCAATCGAGAGTGATGAAACAGATACTGGAGAAGATAGTCAAACCATCCAAGAAAGATTGGAGCCTAAGATTAGAGGAAGCATTGTGGTCCTATAGAAACTGCCTATAAGTCACCAATTGGAATGTCTCCTTATCGCTTAGTCTTTGACAAAGCATGCCACCTACCAGTAGAATTGGAGCATAAAGCATATTGGGCAGTCAAACAATGTAACATGGATTTGGAATCTTCTGGGACGGAGAGGAAGTTGCAGCTGCAAAGAATCAGAGGAGTTGAGATTGGAGGCTTATGAGAGCTCTCGACTTTACAAGGAGAAGACAAATTTGTGGATGATAAGGGTCTCCTCCGGAAGAACTTCAAGGTGGGAGACAGGTACTGATGTTTAAGGCCAGATTCACATTTAAGCAAGGAAAGTTCAATACCCGTTGGGATGGGCCTTACACAGTCATAAAGGTGCATAATTTTGGAATGGTGGAGCTCTTAATGAGGAAACTGAGCAAAGTTTAAAGTTAATGGCCATCAATTGAAGCTCTACCATGAGAACCAAAGCCTCCTTAGCTCCCTGGTTGTTTATTTCCTCACTCATTTACATGATTTTGCTTAATTTTGATCTTGCTATGTTTTGTGCATTGTATGTTGAATGAGTATGGGGGAGAAACCCTTCAGTAGGAAAGTAGTGTAGTTATTGTTTGAATTCAATAAGACCCCTGGAAGTTTTGATCTCTATCTTATCTGTTTTGTGCTTGATGATTTGGTGCTTGTAATGAATTATATGATTCAAATTGATTGAGAAAGTTGTTGTGGTATATGCCTAATCATAGACTTGTTGAACACCTTCTGATCTCTTTGATGCACTTTAAAGTTTTTTGAAGTATCCCGCTTCATCTGTTATTTGGTGTTGTGTTTCTCTGATGTTTGAGTGTTTTCTGTATTGTTCTGTGCTCTCTGTGACACTTCACAGCGGCAACCCTAGCCTTCGCCGCGGCGAAGTGGTTCGTTTCTTGTGTTACTCTCGGTGATGTTTCGCAAACGGCGAACTTCTGCTTCGCCGCAGTGAAGGTCGCCAGTCTCTGTGTGTTCTCTCGGGATGGTTTGTGTCGTGCAAACTTATACCTGTCGCCGCGGGAAAACGTCCTTCTCCCCCTTTGTTTTCGTCGATCGGGCATGGTTCACCGCGGCAACCCGCGTCTTGCGCTGGACAATTTTGTTTTCCCTGATTTTTCATGTGAATTTCCTTTTTGCCCCTTATTTCCTAACTCACCCACCCTTCTCTCCTAGCCCATTTTAGTCTTTTCCCTTTCCCATCCCATTAAACCCCCATTAACCTATCACTTTCAAAACCGCCGGTCCCTATTATTTCGACACCACATCCTTTAATTCAAAACGCTCGCCCCTCTCATTCTTAACCCACTCGACTCTCCCTTTCTTCAATCGCAGTCGGCGCTCCCTCTGTCTTCCATCTCCGTACC